>NC_137501.1:28984665-29102165 GCF_041902795.1 Electrophorus electricus | reverse complement strand
GTTCTTTGGAAGTTTCCGTTCGCGTGAAATGTGGCAGAGCGGCAATAACACCCATAAAATAATAAATAAATGCACGCGTCTAAAGTGAAGTGAGGAAGTCAGCTAACCATGCAAAAGCAAATGAGGCTTTTATATCCTCTCTTTAAATATGGCTGCACAAGGCTAAAAAATGTAAACAAAGTTAAATACGTCAACAAAATACGTAAATGGGAAATGCCTTTGTAAGACATGTAATTTTTAATAAGACCAAAGCAAAGTACAGCAAAGACCAAGATAGCATGACTGCTAAATATGGCCTTAAAATGTGTGCGACTCTTTAAATACGAAACCAAAAGTGCTTAAATCCTTTTTATTGTGGCAATCATATTTACTTAGTTGACATGGAACAGAAACAATGAGACAACCAAAGAGCGCATTTCAGACACGGTGCGTAACAAACATTCATATTGTAACATGATGACAGTCTGCAGCTTAACAGTTCAACACCTTAATGCAAAGTCCATTCCAGTTTCTTGTATTTTCTGTCAACTAGAATTGTTTCCCTGGTCTTTGCTATTTACATAAATGCTTTACATTAAGAGCACGGATAAAGATAAGCAGTAAACACAAGTTAGTAAAAGGCATGAGTCAGGTGCCACTGTGGCAGATCAGCCATTTTAACGTGTTCAGATACACTGACTACATTTAAACAGCAGAACTGTTGCAGATATCACATGACCATGCTGGAAGTCGATGAAGGGAACAAATATTCACAGTATATCATAGCTTTCAGTTTAAAGTCCTAATACAACATAAATCAAACAAGAATTCTGTGAGAAAATGTCTTTTTCTTTCCTTTTTTAATACAGATACATCTTCAATATAGCAATTGCAGCCAAGGGTGGAGAGAAAATGTAGTTGGAGCCCCATTAAAATCCATCTGCATCACATGAACCTATCAACTGAGGAAGTAGAAGAAGGATACAGGCGAAGGCCAGGACGTGACAGACATATGTTGTACACGGTATTGGTCTTTATAGGAACAAGCAAGAACAGAAACAAAAACAGACATTAAGGAAAAGAAAAAGACTGTACAAGAATTGTTGGAAAGAACATTTGGTAACATTTAAGCATTACAAAAGTGCTTTAATGACAGTGTTTTCTGATTAAGGTGTATTTTACAAGCGTCAAAGAAATATCAAGATGGTGGAAAAACAGAATGCTCATGAAGATGATAACCATGTCCCATTACCCACGCCTCGAGCCTCTTCAAGGCGAGCGTTTCACTCATACATTCAGCAGCATGACTGACTAACAACTAAAAGTAAACCAGTATATCCTTATTTACAGAATGTCTTCACACAGAGGCCAAGATTTAAGGAAAATAAAGCAGGGCTTATCTAATTGACCTTACCAAAAAAATCTATCAATTGATAAATGGTCTTAAAAAAAGGTAGTCTTGAGTTTAATAGTGGGTGTGGCCTGCACAGTGGGCTGAGCCTGCCTAGCTGTAGCCTTGGCTTTACTGCTTGCTTGATTGGCTCTGATGGCATTCTCAAGGCGGGTCTTCAGCTCTGGAGCTGCCCCAATCACTGTCTTAAAGGCAGCAGGGTAGAGGGGTCCGATGCGCATCAGGTTTTGGAGGGCGAACTCATGCAGCCCCTTGGAGGCTGGGGGTGCGGTGGAGAAGGCATTCTCATCCAGCAGGTAGGAAATTAGTGTGGGCACCAGGAGAGCCAGCAACTGAACACCTGCTTCACAGGAAACAAGAGCAGCATGTACGCAGGATTAAATAAAGTTCATTTTAGAGAAAGATGAGCTAGGGTGAGAAACCGTGTACATGCTAACATGGTTTTCCCCCTGTGTTACGCAACATAATCTAACCACAACCCCCACCGACTGACCATTCAGCCATACGGCTGCTCTTCAGGTGAGGTTTTCCCGCACACCTGAATAATCACCCGTCGCCGTGCCGAGACATGGCACAACTGGGATTCAAACCTTAACACTAACACGAACCGTAGCACTTTTTGTTTTGAAGAAGTCAATCGAACACATCTGCCCATCAATATTTAATATCGGAATATTGTCTTCTAGAACAGACAGCTCCACCGATCCTAAATGTCAAAGAGATGTTGAGCT
Source organism: Electrophorus electricus (assembly GCF_041902795.1). Classification (NCBI taxonomy): domain Eukaryota; kingdom Metazoa; phylum Chordata; class Actinopteri; order Gymnotiformes; family Gymnotidae; genus Electrophorus; species Electrophorus electricus. The sequence continues at coordinate 29,100,044 of NC_137501.1, read as the reverse complement.
TCGACACATCAGTCCAGGCAGGCCGTGTCCAGCCGTGCGTCATTGTACTCACGGTTCTGCTCCTCTCCCAAGGCCGCCAGGCCCTCCAGCACTTTGACTCCTTCCTGCAGGGCCTGGAGCTCCGCGTGTGTACGGGGCCGAGCGTGCTCCGCTGCCCTCAGCTTCTCCACCAGCAGCGGAGCCAGAGCATGGATGTACGGTGTGGAGAGGGCACGGCTTGAGTGCTGGAAGACGGAGAGGAGCAGCTGGTAGCAGCGCCCCTGGACCTACGGGGAGGGGCGTCGTGAGAGAGAGAGTATGTGATCGAGTGCGAGAACGCACTCGTACACACACACCACAACCCGCTGTGTCACTCATACGAATTCACAGTGAACAGCTTCTTTACGGGATGATAACCTTGACCAGTCGGAGCGTTCTCAAAAGCCCCGAAAGCTCATTGGCTAAACGCGGCTCAGCATGAGTAACGGAGTCACGTACCGCCGGGTCGCTGGAGTTGAGGGCGTTCCGGAAGCGCTCCATGCAGCCATTCTGTAAGGGGGTGACGCCCACCAACTCAGCGCTGGCAGAGACCAGAAAGAGCGTGATGGCCGTCAGCATGCTCACCTCATCCGTGCTGGGTCTGGACTCGTCTGGGATACGAGGGGGAATGAGAGGGGGGGGGGGGGTGTCGTCAAGGAAAAGTATGTTAACAACAAGGACATTCCCTCAGCACTACAACTAAATGCTTGATTGTGCTCGTATGTGTTAAAAAGAAAGGTAATGGACTGTATTAGATGAGGTTGTATAAAATAAAAAAGTCTGTAATCTGCACAGTCTGCCTGTGCGTGTGTGGCACTGTGTGCGCGCGCGTATTTTCCTCACCGGGCTGGGAATACTCCAGCACAGAGGCCAGGCTGCTCCTGACCAGGCTGGTCCACTGCTGCTGGGTCTTCTCCACACGGCCCAGGGGCGACGTGATGATGGCCTTGATGCCCTGCAGGGCGGCAGGAACGGGCAGGGGTACGGAGCCGTCCAGCGTCCTCACCGCAGTTTCCCGCAGTACCCCGCAGATCAGGAACAGTACCGTTGGCAGGATGGTCATGCTTCCTAAAGGGGGCAAACACATTCCACCACAGGCCTCAGAGTCCAGGTACCGTAAGTCAGTTGTGATGAAAAAAATAGTCAGTCATTCTTATTTGATGAACCTGTGATTCGAAAATCCACAAATGGGTGTGTATTCAAGGTCCAGAGTTGAATACCTCTGTGACAACAGAACTACAGACCAGTGCAATTAAACCGCCAAAACGACTATTTATGCACCAAAAGGAAGAGAAAAAAAGATGGAAAAAGATCAAACTGGATGGATCAAGCCGTTGTTATTAATCTAAGATGAGGTACTGTTCTGATCGTCATGGATCTCTGGGCCCAAGTTGCTGTACGAAACAGGGTGTGAGCGAGCATGTGTGTTCTGTGGGTGTGCGAATCAAGTATGTGACAGGCCTGAGTGGGAATGTGAGAATTAGTATGTGCCGAAATGTGAGTGTGATGTGCGTGTGGTGTGTGTGTGCGCATGAGGTGCGCAAGTCTGTGTCTTTGTGTATGTGTGTGTATATATTATATTTATGTATGTATGTATGTATGTATGTATGTATGTATGTATGTATGTATGTATATGTGTGTGTATATTATATTTATGTATGTGTGTGTGTGTGTGTATTATATTTATGTATGTATGTGTGTGTGTGTGTATTATATTTATGTATGTATGTGTGTGTGTGTATGTGTGTGTATATGTGTGTGTGTGTGTGTGTGTGTATGTGTATATTATATTTATGTATGTATGTATGTATGTGTGTGTGTGTGTGTGAGAGTGTGTGTGTGTGTGTGTGTGTGTGTGTGTGTGTGTGTGTGTGTATATATATTATATTTATGTATATATGTATGTATGTATGTATGTATGTATGTATGTATGTGTGTGTGTGTATGTATATACATGTACCTGCGGGAGAGCACAGTGCGGGGAGCTCAGCCAGGATGCTGAGGGCGGCGGCCACCAGCCGGTTGCCGTGCTCCGACAGCTGCTGGGGCTTGGAGGGCAGGTGGCCGGGTGAGTCGGCCGCCCGCGCGCTCACCCGGGGCAGGTGCCGCACCAGCAGGAACACCAGCAGCTCCATGGCGGCGAACACCAGTGACTTCCCCGGCTGCAGCTCGCCAGCCTCCCCTCCCTCTCCCAGAGCGCCCGCCGACTCCCCGGCCTCCTCCGCACCTGCAACGAAATGGGCAAAAAATACCTGAATGTTTTAACATCCGTGACTGGATGTGTCATCAACCAAGACCGAGGAGGCACCAACAGGCACTAACGCACACCGTGTGAGGCCAAAGAGTGTCGCCTCAGCCCTGTTTTTTCATATTCGGAGCCGAACCGTAAGAATTCAGTGGTGGAGCAGCAACATGGTCCTAAAACTCGGTGTGATGGAGTAGGGAAAACACTACCGTGTACCAGATGTCTGCCGGGCATCTAACCTCATGTAAATACAGAGATTTGCATGACATTCGGTTGATGCGTCCATGTCTGGTTGAAACTGGCTTTCTGACTGAATTGTAAACAGTTCAGAGAATCAGTAGGATGACTTCCAATGAAGAGATGGAAATCCAACCACCTTCCATCAGAAATATCACACTGAGACACATTAAGAGCCAAACGGCATTCGGCCAATGGCGAGGCGGGGTAGTCAGCAGGTGTGTGTCTGCTCACCTGTGGAGCTCCTGAGCTGCTCCAGGTGGTCGTGGGCCGCGCGGATGGCCTCCTGCACCACGGCCGTCACCTGCAGTTGGATGCTGGGAGGGTCACGTGTTAGCAACAGCCTGTGGAGAACGTTTAGCAGCTCCACAGCCAGCAACTGCAAGACACACACACACACACACACACACACACACACACACACAGAGTTTACAACCCAAATTGCTGCCTGTGCTATCATTAAGCCCAAATGTTTGCCTCTCTCCCCAGTCACACCTGGTCCTCTGCGATGTGTTTTCGTGCCCGGGGGGACTCGAACAGCGTACAGAGGGCCTTGAGGCAGGACATCACCCTCTCGATGGGCTCCTCAGGCCGTGGGAAACACAGGAACTCGATGCTGACGCCTGGGAGACACAGCAGGAGATAAGCCGTTTACGAAACGCATCCCCGTCAGACAATGGTTACTTGTCCCTCCTGCTTTTTTTATTGAAAAGTAATAATAAAAGTGGTAAACGTAACAAGTTAAAGAGATCAAAAAGTTGAAGAGGTCTCCACGTAAGCATATTAGATGTTTGAGAGCAACTCTCTGGTCCAGTGGTAACATTTAGCTGTTGTGATATGAGTCTTACCTAACAGCAGGTGCATTCTGTCTTTGACCAGTTCATCATGGCTTTTGTTGGGGGTGGGAGGCCCTTGTGGAAACACCTGCCCCGCTGGGCCCATGGTGGCACCGGTGTTGGTCGGGGCAGGCTGGGGCTCCTCAGGGCCCCCCAGGGCCCCGAAATCAGTGTTGCTGAGCCAGAGGGCCACGGCATGTAGGATGGGGGCCCAGGAGGTGCGGTAGTGCAGGCGTGCGGTGTCGATCGTCTCCGGGGTGTAGAAGGCCCCACCTGCCACGCAAACATGGCTGTGTTTCAGACTTTCTCTACCCGTTTGGTGCAGTCAAACTGCATTTGGGACGGTACAAGCCCATAATTACATGAAACAACACGGGTAAATGTTCTGTGCTTCTACATCCTGCAGGACACTGTGAATCTGTTTTTACAGAAAAGCCAACCAGAAAAACTGGCCAGTGTCAAGCACTTGCTCTTTTAAACTACTGCCGCACTGTTGCCATGGAGATCTACACAAGGTTAACTGACAGGTAGCGAAAGCAAAGAATCTCAAAATCTCAAAGAGGCTTGCGTAAAATGATTTCTCCATGTTTAAAATGTTTTTGGTTTTTTTCCAGTCCACAAAAACGCCCTTGGAGAAGTTGTTAGCTTGGACCAGACAACATACTCCACCTGTTCACATTAGCCTAATGGACTTAACATAAAACAACAAACAGAACCACAGATAATTGTCTTTTTTTTGTTTCCTCCCAAAAAGCCCCAACGGCGTCAAGCATCTTCAGTCACCAAGGTCCCGAAAAATCCCGCAGCACGCTGACTGTGCTGAGAGAATTCCTTCCCGCGGATGCAGTACCTTCGGGGGGCAGCTGGCTGGCGAACTCGGCTGGCAGCGTCAGCAGGGCGTAGTCTCTCAGCGCAGCCAACCACAGACGGCTCAGGGAGGGCAGCTCCGGCTGAACCAGCATGATCAGGCTGTCGGGGGGGAGGACGTCTCCTTCGTCGCCCACGTCCTCCTCCTCATCCTCGCTGCTCCGCAGGGGACACGCTGGCTTGGACTCCGCTTCCTTTTTTATCTTCATGGCCACCACGTAGACCTGAGAGAGAGCGAGAGAGTGAGAGAGCAAGAGAGCGTTAGAAGGAACCGAGGTTTCAGTTCCAGGGAACAGAGCGTTGGGAAAGGGCCCGACCCTGGTACCTCTGCCCAGGCCTTCAGCACGGCCAGCTTCTCCATGGTGGTGGCGCTCTCGCTGTATAGCTGGCTGGACGAGCTCTTGCCCGCCTGCACCTTGTCCAGAGAGGACACCAGCAGGTTGTGCACGCGGCGCAGGTCGTTCAGGTCGCTCACCACGCCGCTGCCTATCCATGCACTGCACACCTGGAGCCAAGGGTGAAGTTCACGTTTGCATCCAGCAAATGATAACAGACACAGAAACGCAACACAAGCTCATGGCCGGTGTGGGATTTCACCGGCGCCTTCGGGGGATTCATCCTAACTAGTGGTTACTTTTGTCACTTCTACAGTTGCAGTTATTTCCGACCCCGTCAACATCATATCAGCATGTGCAGAACTAGTGAAACTCGAGGTGATGCTTGTTGCACAAACTGTCGTTACACTCCTGATTGTGGCTGGCATCACCTCTATTCTGTCTCAACTGGGGCCATGTTTCCTAAGATCAATGCAGCATTAAGATCATCTTAAATCAGGGAGAGAGAGAGAGAGAGAGCGCGAGAGAGCTGTTTGGAAACCCAGCCCTGTAAGGGCTGCAGCAGGATATTTGTCTACATGGAAACACGGCCTATACACAGCGTTCTGCTCCAATCACGGCAAGGCGAGCTGTCACAGGGCCCAGTAGTGAAAGCACACTTCTCACACATATCCTCACATATGCGGGTCTACGGCTCACTGGGAACCCGTGGTTGCTAAGCCCCGACCACGGGGTATCGGAGATGAGCATAAACTACATGTGTCAAGGATGTCCGGATGGGGGTCAACCATCAGATGACACACTCTTATTTCCCATAGCAAGGCCGAAACGTCTCTCTCCGTGCGGATACGCTTCACGTCGCCAGTACGACCCACGTGTAGACCACACGTGCTCTCTTTAAAATAATTTAAGAATGGTGCAAGAGGGATGATCAGAAAGGAAAAGTACCCTAATGAAGCGTGGCACTAATTTTGTGACATTTATTGCCCGAGCCATCCACAGAGCCATCGCACATATGAAGCAGCACTAACTCACAGAGTGTGAGTAGTGTTCCTCACTGAGACAGTTGACTGAAAGCTAAGCTAAGCTGACGGTGTGAGCACCAGGAGACGAAGAGCGCGAGCTGTACAGATGTGACAGCATCCAGGATCTGCAGGGCTCGTGCACTCTCTCAGATCTGGCTTTACCTGGCACGCCTTGGCTGTGATGTCGGAGGGCGTGTCGGGAGAAAAGGCCGGACGGAGCGCCGCTCCTACCTGACGGGGAAGAAAAACCAAAACAGAAACGTGATAACACATCACACCACAGTTGTAAAACTGATAACAGATCACACCACAGTTGTAAAACTGAGCAAGTCGACCTGTAAGCAGGTCAGAATCATAAAGGTGCATCACAGAAAAGTGAGTGTACAGGGAAGAGCCAGACTCACGTTGGCCTGGTACTGCTCCAGGATCACATGACCAGGGAACTCTGGCTCCGGCACAGAGGCAAACTTCTTGATGATGTCCTCCAGGGCCTGCAGTCCGGCCATGCGCAGCTGGTCACTGTGGTCTGTGGCAGCCATGAAGGCCATGCGGATGAGGTCCGAAAGGTGAAGCACCAGCAGATCACCTATGACACAACGAAGTACACGGATAATGGGAAAAGCGCCAGAGGTGTGCATGTTATCTCCCAGCGTTATTCTGTGTCAGCAGGTCGACTTGGTGAATTCGTTACACCTGCCAGCTTGTGGCAATCAGGAAACCTTATCTGAACTAACCACCGCTCAATACTGTAGAATACGTGCTGGGAGACGCATCCTTAATGGTAACTCGTGATAAACAAAAAGGCTGAAAAAACCCAAATTAAATCAAGAAATTCAAAACACGGGAGCTGAACAAATGGTCCGGACATTATAAACAGAATTGGACATTCACCAGTATTTAGCAATAATGCAGAACGACATCACCAAGAGCTCATGGCCTTTACCTTTGGGGTTTTTGGCTTTTACGCTCCGGGCGGCGGCTAGGTCAAAGTGGTTCTTATCCGCGTTTTCACACAGGTGGATGATACGGCAGAGGCAGTCGGCTGCAAACACCCGCGTCACCCAGCGGGGGGCGACAGAGGGCTTGGACTTGTCGTCCTCGCCCAAGCCCGTGAACATGGTGTCATCGTCCATCTCGTCTTTCTTCTCCGAATCTTCCTCCTCTTTCTCCACTTCAAATGCCACAGCGCCTCCGGCCTCTACAAGGCAAGCGAGCGGTTAAACCTACAGGCTGAGCACCTTGGGTAACTCCTGCACCCAAGAATCAGAGGCAATGGTTGCAACTCATCTTTCATACATTTTGTAAATATTAATTTGATTAGCTCCTGGTGGACCTGGACGACATCATCAAACTAGGTGGAGCGATGCAGCTTTAAGACGCGAGAGGCGCTGGATACCTGTGCTGGCCGCGAGGACATCTTTGCAGAGTTTGAGCCAATGAGAGAGCTTCTCCACAGCGAGTGAGCACAGCATGTGTCCTAGAGTGTCGTGGATGTCTGAGCACAGCTTCCTGTCCGTCTCACGATCCAGCATGCCGAACAGGACGCCCTCCAGACCCGTCTCAGTGATGTTCAGGTCTACCACAGGGAAAATAATTAAACAAAACACTTACAACAGCCACACACCAGAAACACACTCGAGCACGAGGGAATGGTCATGATGGGAAAGATTACCAAGTGAGTATGGTGCTAATGTCTGTAGTGACCACTGGGGAACCGACACGGCCCTCAACGGACTCAGAGATTACTCACACACCTCGGTCGCCTCTCTCCGGATCAGCTGTGTGTGTGTGTGTGAGTGTGTGTGTGTGTGTGTGTGTGTGTGAGTGTGTGTGTGTGTGTGTGAGAGAGTGTGTGTGTGTGTGTATGTGAGAGTCTGTGTGAGTGTGTGAGAGAGTGTGTGTGTGTGTGTATGTGTGTGAATGTGTGTGTGTGTGTGTGTGTGTGTGTATGTATGTGTGTGTGTGTGTGTGTGTGTGTATGTATGTGTGTGTGTGTGTGTGTGTGTGTGTGTATGTATGTGTGTGTGTGTATGTATGTGTGTGTGTGTGTGTGTGTGTGTGTGATGCGTACTGATGGTTGTGCTCTCCTTGCTGTCTCCATTCTTCTTGGCGAGACTCATCGCGTACTCACAAACCTCGGCCGCCTCTCTCTGGACCAGCTGCCGCAAGCACGCAACTGCAGCCCTCCGCAAGAGCAGGTGAGAACTGCACAGGTGCACCTGAGGTCACACACACACACACACACACACACACACACACACACACACACAGAGTAAGACCGCAAGGTAAGGAGCGATCCCCTCCGGTATGTCTGGGTGGAGCGGTGGGCTTACACAGAGACAGGGCACCAGGCCGGACAGGTTGACATGGCGCGGGGCGAACATGTGCAGCTGCTGCAGGCAGGAGATCGCCGCCGCCTGCACCAGAGAGTCCGAGTGGTCCTGCATAATGGCGCAGCCCACCAGGCACGACGAGCGGATGGTCGAGATGGTGGCGCTGTTGCCTAGAGACACACGACAACGGCATTCTGTGACTCACTGGCTTATTCAGGTCCCAGCCGCTACGGTTACAGCAGGCAGGAGCACTGTGATTGGCAAGGTGACCAGTCAATCAAATTGAAAAAAAACAAAAAAAACAAAAAAGAAACAGGAAAACAACAATAAAAATATTGGGTTTGACATCAGTCCGCCTCAAATGAAGCTTGCTAACTCGTTAACGCAGTTCTTTTCTCGTGGATTGCAGGTTTTTTGAAGGCCCTCGGCTGAGTAACTTATGCTTTGGAGATTCTTCCAGTACAACAAAAAATGTTGGCTTTAGTTTTAGACCCTCTCCCTGTCCCCTGAAGTGCCAGCCCAGCCGGGTCTGTTTAGGGTTAAAGTGTTAAGGGTTTCGGGTCAGTCTGTAAACTACTGTAAACTAGACTGAAGCCAGAAAATAAGAGAACTGTCCCCATTAACTGCAAATGCTGCCCATGCTGTCTTGTTGGGAACGTGATGGAAGGTGGTTACTGCCACCTGTACAGTTCAGGAGCAAATCTGCCTCCCAGCCCACCGTTCAGTGCTACCTCACCTTTAACACCACTGACCAATGGCAAGGATTGAACCAGCAGTTGAACACCATTACTGCGTGGTACTGTGACGCAGCTGCTATGAGGTGGGTGTAAGGCTGTTACCCTGCAGCTCGGGCCCCACGGTGGTGATGAGGGCGCCCAGGCATCGGCCCAGGCACTGGTGCACCTCGGTGTGTGAAGGGGGTACTGTGAGCAGCAGAGTGAGAACCAGGGATAGGGTGGGCTCCACGTAGCCTCGGTACATGGGACCACTGGAGTCCACGATGAGAGCCAGAGAGTGCAGCGCCCACGTCTGCGTGATCACACACAGACACACACACACACGCTTACGAGGACACAGCGCATTTGTTATGACCCACTGTTATGTTTTTCCATGACACGTACAGCCACAACACCAGTTTTCTACTGGGGACACCCTCCACAGAAATCTGCACCACATTTTTCTGGTAAATCGATAAATCCAAAAACCTTCTGAAGGCGTGACTCCGCTGCAGGCCGAGGGGAGCTGTGCGTGACGCAAAAGCCCCAAGTGTCCGCGCGCTCACCTGGACCTCGTGAGAGGTGCCGTCCTGGGCTAACGCCAGCAGGATGCTCACGCTGGTCTTGAGGTGCTGGCCTGACCCGATGCCACCCACGTAGCGGTGCAGGCAGCCCAGAGCCAGAGAGTGTCCTGTCCTGGACACGACATCCCGGGCGGACTTCAGCCTGTCGACAACAGCAGTCCGTCAGGACAATATGGACACAACTGATGCTCTACAGATGTAGTAGTGTATTAAAAACACGTTGCTGAACTCTACAACGTCCATGTGCAACTTTGCACAGGACAAACTTGGGCAGCCATACTTGCACTCTCCTCTACGTAAACATATTAAGAGCCCCATGCTGCCTCAAGCAAAAACAAAATGCACCAGCACCACAGCGCCATCTACTGTCCACATGCGCATGGCGCGGCATCACCAGGTGAACCAATACATGAAAAAGGCCATGAAAACACAATTTGCGATAACGGCCGTTACTTGTCGAAGCTGTGCTGGGCCATGCTGGCGATGAAGGTGGCCTCCCCCACCACCTGAGCCATGCGGCCCAGTGCTTCGCCGGCCGCGCAGCGCAGGATGGGGTTGGGGTTGTCCAGAGCTCCCATCACCAGCGCCAGAGCGGATTTACGCACCTCCTCCAGGCCCAAGGTGCTTTTGTTCTCAGCCAGACCCTGCACACACGCACGCACAAAATGTACCATCTTCCAATCACTGCTCGGACGAATCAGTTATCCCAAACGTGTAACCCTTCCCGCTAGATTTAGAGTGTTAGAGGTCTACTGATAGATTTCTCTACAGCTTTATACCTGCTTGGCCAGACATACAAACTTAACTATTCTCAGGTCTGTCCCAGGGACACCCCAAGACAACGTACACCAATGCCCATTCCCAATATTCTTGTTCATTTAGCCCAGGTGTGCTGGAAGACAGGAGTGAGCGAAAATGTGGACCATCTGCAGATGGTTCAGTAGGAAGGCACTGACGTCCACACTGTGTGTGAGGTCTGAAGAGGAACCTTGAGGGCGCTGAGGACAGCGGTGAAGATGTTGAGCTGCACTGCCTGCTGTCGGACCCCTTTCGCCTGTTTAATGCACTCAGCAAAGTGGTCCAGCATCTGGAGTCTGGACACACACACACACACACGCACACACGCACGCACACGCAGACAGACACACACACACAGACACAGAGCAGCCATCTGTTTTAGCAAACATCACACGCCACCACCACCCACTCTTGAAACATTTTTTAATGTGTGCCAGGAAAAGAATCAGAGAGGAAGTTTTGAAATATGCGAGGTCTTCTTCCGTTTTTGACATTTCAACGCTTGTCCTATTAGACACCCATATAAACAAGGAACCTGTGTAGACATGCACGTAATTCTGAACAGGGCCAAACACAGGGGTTTCTCAGAAGCACATCTGCAGCTACATCTACACGAGTCAACTGACGCTCAGACTAATTCACTTCTCCCTGCAGAGTCCTCACCGGTGTTTGAAGGAGACGTGGGGGAAGACCACACCGAAGAGGGCCACGGAGGCATCGATGACGGACACGCCCAGGGGCAGAGGCCCCGGGATGGCCTCCCCGGCAGGCACGCGCAGGTATATGGAGGAGGGGTCGTGCTCCAGGGCACCACTTCCTGACGCGCTGTTGGGCTGCAGCTGTTGGGAACAGGCGCACCCGTTAGAACGCAGGGAGCCGGGAGAGGTGGAGAAGAGTAACAGAATGAATAAACGTGGCCGAGGACGGGTGACGGCCGGAGTTTATAGAGCAGCTGCAAACAGTAGCCCAATATACCCAGTTTACATCTACGTCGCCACAGAAAATTCATCTGCAGCTGTAAATTTAGCCACAGACACTGCAAAGGAGAAGTATTTAAAAGAGAAGATGCTTTATGAGGTCTGCCTTTTAAAGAAACAGAACGTTGACCACACTCTAGATGTAAAAGCACAGAGATGGGTCACCTGGTCCTCGATGGACTTGTGGTCAGTCTCCTGCAACCAGGAGCCCATGAGAACGCTGTCGTCATAGTGACAGAGGGACCGCAGCAGTGATGTGGTTGTGTTAGCTGAATTATCTGTCAGGGTGAACTCAGCGACCAGCTCCCTCAGCAAAGCGCTGAAACTACCTGTCAACAACAACAACAAAATTAATAATAATAAATCTTCATTATCATAATACAAAAACAAAACCGCAAATAATAATAACAACAATAACGTTTTAAAATGGAATGGAAAGAAAATGGAGACATGTTAGAAGCAAAACATTAAACATAAAAGCAAGCTGGCTAAAACATGAAACTAAAACAGCGCCGTACACCTGACACCCACGCACACTTCACTAAAGAATTCATCCTGAGCACGACTTGCCTTCATACGTCTTTGGCGGCAGGAGGGCGAGAATGTCGTAGAGTCTGAGGCGGACCATGGCTGCGCTGGCCTTCAGGTGAGCGCCGTGCACCTTCACCACCGCGGGAACGCTGAAGGACGAGCACAAGCAGACGGTGAGGCTACACACTCGGGCCAAGCAGCAGCCAGTCCAGCTGTCTGCTGCACTCCAAGACCCTGTCGCTCGGTCCGAGTCCTTTAAGCTGCTAATTAGCCAATTAGGTTTAATGCGCCGCTTGCAGGTTGGCATTTTGAGAAGGACAGCAGCACCACTTACTGGGACATCATGGTCATGGCACATTCAATGGGCGTCATAAGCCTGCGTATCACGTCCTCCGTCAGCAGCTCGGGACAGTGAGCCACGAAGCTGCGCATGGCTGCAAGGGGGAACCACAAGAGGGGGGGGACAGCTTTTAACGCGACACGCTTCTGAGACATGACAGACAGGAGCCCGCTGAGGGCAAATAGGCGCAACTGAGTTGTGTAACGTTGGCCGTTCCCTGCTGACTTCCGTCGTGATTTCCTCTGTGTTAAAAAGTGATATTCGCTACCATAGAAGGCAGGGAGGTCAGAGTGTAAGTCCTGTGGGTTAAGGCTAGCGAGGGGATTGGGATTACCACACAGTGCGCCAGCCCGGCCCTCCAGGGTGACCTGCCAGGTGAAGGAGTCTCCCCGGGCCTTCTCGGCCTCCAGCTCCTTCTGCGAGCGCGGGAACACGTTCCTCCAGAGGAGAAGCATCTTGGGCAGGTGGTAACGCACCAGAGACGATCCTGGGGGGGGTTGTGAAATCGTTAACGCCTGGCTTGGCCTTTAACACCAGGTAGGCATCTCCATTAACGAGGTTCTTGAGCTAGTCTTTGTAACAAAGTCACATGGTCTAGCATCCAGCTGTGGATGTTTGGTAAGGAGCACTGTAATGTACTGTAAATGCAGCTGTGGAAATCTGTGACTTAAGTTTCTTAGATTTTTTTCATTTAGCCACAAACATTTTACTTGCAGATTACTTCACGGTGTACAGGACAGATGAGCCTGACCGTGTGATTCAGCAGTCATTGAAAGATTTGCGGTAATATTAGACCACGAAGCCTGTATCTGAACACAAGTAAAACTGTGGGTCTGTACATTCCCGGTCAGGGCGCTTCATAAGAGCGGCACGCTCACCCAGAGTCATGAGAGCACCGAGCAGCAGCCAGCCGGCCTGCGTGCGGTGCAGCGAGAGACGACTGTTCTGAGCCGCCGAGCGCAGCAGGTCCTCGGCGATGCTCACCACCATCTAAAGCAACAGGGTGGATGGAGGTTGGTTAGGGAGGACGATGTGTGTCTGGTCGTGCACCAGCGGAACATGTAACTCTGCTTTGGGACTATCACTACTGCAAACATGCACGTTACAGATAACTGGAACTGTCCTGTACTTGCATGCTTTAAAACCAATGAACACACGCAGTAAAATTTGTAATTGGTACACATCTGATTCAAAGTTATGTTTAAAAATCCTACATGGAAAGTGCAGGAAATGCATTTTCTAACTCTGGATGACATCACGGGCATCCATCAAAAACCACAACCAATCAAAAACCACAATAAAAAAAAAAAAAAGATACACTTTGGTAACATTATACTGACTCCTAAAAGCTGTTATTGTAATGCCATTGGTTTGTCTAAATAACTTTACGTACCCCAAGTGTATAGAATGGTAAATGGAAAAACTAATTACATTGTCATTATTTAATTGGTTATTTAACACTACACGCCAGCAGATGGCCCTCCACAACAAGAAAAACCCAACAACTGCAGGCTCACAGTCACCAGGGGGTGAAATCAGACATATTCAGTGTAGCTCTATCTGAATGCTAAACACCATGAAATCCTGCTGGTCATAGTCTTGCACCATCTGGATAAAACCCATTTTCACATCTTCCACATATGCACACATGCTTGCACGCACGCACGCACGCACGCACACACACACACACACACACACACAAAGCATTAAATTGACCTCCTATCCAAACCTAACACACCTGACTTGGAAATTTTTAAAAGGCTGTAGATTCCTGCACTACACACAACACTGCAAAATATCTGATATTGTTATTCTTATTTTTTTAAATGATCACGACATATTCCAACCATCTGCTACGCCAACCCCCCTCCAAGCCGACTATCCTCAGAGGACGTCAAAAACAAGCAAACAAACAAAAACAAACAAACCGCGCAGTTACAAGAAGGTCTGTACAGCGCCCAGGGTGCGAACCTTGCCCTTGGAGTGTGGGATGCCCAGTGGGCACTGATGTACCCCACCCAGCAGGGCTGCCAGGGCAAAGCTGTAACCGCTCACGGCCTCGGGCGAGCTCTTCAGGGAGTTGATGCGCTCTGCGCAGCGCTCCAGGAGCGGCGTCAGCTGATAGGGCAGTGCCACGGCGACGCAGCGCAGGCACCAGGCTGCCGCCAGCCTCGCCGCCATGCTGGGGTGGAGCAAGACAGACGACACCGTCTCCAGCAGACCTGGGGGTGGGGCCACACACGGTCGAGTGCAACATGAGGTACTAGGACTCCCAACAGTTTTTAAAAACTGCTGAAAAAATAAATAAATGATAGCAAAACTGCAGCATTTCCATCGTGACCATTTCACATTTGTGGCTTATTTGGTGAATGAGGCACAGGAGTCATGGTTTTCAAACCATAAATCATGACACTGACTGAACTTTTTCATGAATTTTTCTAACCGTGGCAAAAACAATAACAGTAACAAAATAATGGTGCTTAAAAATCTATGGGGGCAAAAGCATTGGTATACACTGAAACAGTATATAGTTCAGTACGTGTCCATTAGGGGTGTGTGTGTGCGCGCGTGTACGTGTGTGTGTGTGTGTGTGTGTGTGTGTGCGTGTGTACGTGTGTGCGTGTGTACGTGTGTGTGTGTGTACGTGTGTGTGTGTGTGCGTGTGTACGTGTGTGTGTGTACGTGTGTGCGTGTGTGCGTGTGTGCGTGTGTACGTGTGTGTGTACGTGTGTGTGTGTACGTGTGTGTGTGTACGTGTGTGCACGCTGTGTGTGTGTGTGTGTGTGTGTGCGCGTGTACGTGTGTGTGCGTGCTGTGTGTGTGGTGTGTGTGTGTGTGTGTGGTGTGTGTGTGTGCGTGCTGTGTGTGTGCGCGCGCGTGTGTGTGTGTGTGTGTGTGCTGTGTGTGTGGTGTGTGTGCGTGTGTGTGTGTGTGTGTGCTGTGTGTGTGTGTGCATGTGTACGTGTGTGTGTGTGCTGTGTGTGCGTGCGCGCATGTGGTGTGTGTGTGTGTGTGTGTGTGTGTGTGCGTGTGGTGTGTGTGCGTGTGTGTGTGCGTGTGCTGTGTGTGTGTGTGCATGTGTACGTATGTGTGCGTGCTGTGTGTGCACGTGCTGTGTGTGCACGTGTGTGTGCGTGCTGTGTGTGCGTGTGTGTGCGCATACGGTGTGTGTGTGTGTGTGGGCGTGCGTGTGTTAGGTGTGCCCGCGTGTGGTGTGTGCGTGCGTTACCAATAGAAGGCTCCTGTATGAGCGGTGAGGCGGTGGCACTGAGACTCTGGACCAGGCTGCCCAGCTCTTTGAGAGCACACACCATCACGTGCTGACTGGCAGAGACGTCCGCCGCCCCACCCTTATTCTCCCCGCTGCTGTCGCTCACTACTGCTTCTGTAACCATGGCAACGTACCAGAGTGGCAGGACATGAGGGGCAGGGAGGTAGACAGAGAGCGAGAGGTGGGGGGGGGGTGCGTTTTGAGCATCGTCTGTTCAACACTTCTCTTCTTTTAATGTGTTTACACAACAATGATTCACATTCAGAATTAAACATGCATGACCAGCTGGACATCAAATACTTCAACGATTTGAGAGATTTCAAAGTTCAGATCAAACTGAATTTAAGACTGAAGATTACATTTGAATTCATTTTCCATTAAATTCAGATTATTCTGCCTTTCACTGTCTTTGAGAATGTCATGCTAATAAAGTTACAGTAATCAGATCCTCTTGTCACAGAATATTCCCTCTAGACAGAAGTTTGTCACTGAGTGATCCAATAAAATGATATAATAAAATGACCGAATACACCTGAGGTGTACTGCCATTTCAGGACTAAAATACACAACCATTCCTTTTGTTGTACATCATTACTGCAAAGACAGTGAAAAACAAAGTTGAACACAGCACAGGAGATTAAGAGGTGATCGACAGAGCAGAGTCTCAAAGTAGGTTCAAAGCAAATCAGAGTAAGAGTCCATGAACAGAAAAAGAATTCACTCAAAATAAGCTTAAACAGGCATGAAATGAAAGATCTGGCTGTGAGAACCATTTACTGCTTCTGTATTAAACAGGACTAGACGATATACTGTCATTTCATACACTGTCACTACTAGTTTACTAATAACAACACGATAAATACTTTAACTAGTCATAAAAGAAAAGAAAATTCTGCATATTACCAGGGAATTGGACGGAGTGGTTGACTAAGCAATGCACTCATTCTCCCAGAACATACACTATATTCTAGCCAGTCCCAGGGGCTATGCCACCAACACATTCAATCCCAGCGAGTCCGCCTCAGCGGTCTACACCCACTAAAACGTGTGCGTGGCCTCACCAATGCTTTGAGATTTTTGACAAATCTGACATCCAGTGAAATTACTTCGATACTGTTTGAAAAAACCTGCTGAGCAGTTGCCAAAAAACAAACAAACAAAAAAACCACCACTATTTTTTTATACCCGGTAAAAGGAGAGATCATGTTTTTGTACAACACCCAAGCTGTAGCTATATTGTGTATACCATATCTCTCTATGGGATCTGATTAGACAGAGGACAGACAGTATAAAACAGACAAAATTGTTGGATTCTGCAGTAAGGATGTTCTGTGCGCTCTAAGCAAGACCTACCACGCAGCCCGTTAAATGTGTGGCAGAGTCACTGCGCTACTTATCTGAGGGTGTCAACCTTGCAAATTAACACAAGAACTGTTGCAGCCAATCGCCCGTTTCCTGTTGCAACAACGCGAGTCAGTAGATGAGCCACCTTTGTGACTTTCTTAAAGAGGAGCTGAATGCTAAGCACTCCCAGAAATCCTGTTTCATCCCGCCGTCGGACGGCTTTAGCGGTCTAACAGCTAGCCTACTGGTGACAGCACAACACAAGCCACACTCAGGCAGGTAAGGCAGTAAGAGGACTCACAGAAGCAAAGAAAAATCAATGAAATAATGAAAAAAGGGAGACAAAAAGGTATCCGGGTACCCACTTCAACCCAGTTCAGACTGGGAGATTTAGGAAAACGTGAATCAACAAAAGGGAATTGACCACCCCCACACACGCGCGCACACACAAAAACAAACCAAAAAAAGGCAGCGTACTTACTCTGTAGTGCTCTGAACCTGGATATTTCCCCCCAATTTTCCTCCTTACCCACTGCCCTCATCTGCTTGCTGATGGCCTGGCAGATCTCCTTGGCAGCGGCGATCTGGGCCTTCTCCCCGAGCAGTCCGCCGAGGGTGGCGCGCAGGGCGAAGCTGACGCAGCGGCGCGAGTACACCGCCTCCACGTGTGTCTGCGTGGCCCGCGGGTGCGCCACCAGCTCCAACACGTGAGACAGGAACGTGGCAAAGTTGCGCTCCAGCCACTGACCGCCCAGCGTGGTCACAAACACCACGTACGCCTGCCGTGGAGGGAAGGAATGCTCGTTAGCAACAGCGGGTGGGTTTGTTTGACCGCTCTGGTGCGTTGCCATGGTTACAGAATAAAAAGAAAACAGAAAATGCTGGGATGTTTCTCTCTCTTGCTTTCTTTAGTAAAGCTTCAGAAAAAGCCAACTAGCACACTTAAGTGCCTCCACTAAGTGACTTATGAATGAACCAGCTTCAAAAAGGTCAAATCCACAATGCTGTGGTTAACACACCCCCTACATAGACTATAAAGTCAGGGGCAGGCAGCCCAGTGCACAGGTCGGTGTGGCTGTGGGTCTTTGTTCTAACCAAGCAGCCTGATGATGTGACTTGGGTTTCACTTTCAGACCCTTGGCGCAGTGCGAAAAAATAACACTTCAATAGAACCACGCTAACCTTTGAGGAGGGTCCTACCAAATTCACACGCGTGAAAATCATGTCACGTCACGAAATTAGCCTTTTCTAATCCCACGGACAATCTGCCCCGAAATACGTTCACTGGTTCCCCAATTTTTGCCTGCAATGCCCTCCTATCGTATATAAGAATACTTTCGAGCCCAAGCCCCCCCTCCCCACCACACGCGTACAGACCCACTGCAGATGAACTGGTCTAAAGCGCTGACATCTAAATAGCCGAGTTCCACAGTGACCACTGTGATGGCGGATGTCATCTCCACAGCAAACTGCATTAAATGACCTGTCAGAACCCGGATTCTTTCTGCGCCGGGTGAGGAAACGGCATCCGGCCACACAGCTGCTTTGTTTCACAGAAAGGCTCGATGGCTGGGGAGATTTTATCAGGGTCTTTGAACTGTTAGATCAGCATCTTTTTGGAGGAAGAAGGTAATGAACTTGCTCTCAATTTGAATAATAACAAATCCCCCAAGAAAGTTGCGCATCTCAGCGACACGTTTCAGAAACTCACACGTCATTCCCAAGAAAACTGAAGATGTAAGAGCAGGGAGTTAAGGAGGGAAATACACACCCATCTGAGAACCTGGAGTCATCCATACAGGTAGGCTGTTTCCCAGTCATATAGAGGCTACTATCATATGTGATGTTTAAGCCAATTTTCCTGTGAATTTTCTAGGACCCAACCAGTGAGGACTCAGATGAGTGGCAAACAATAAGCTTATTAGAAATACGTTTAAAGATAAAACTCAATGTCCAGATATACCAAAGACCTGAGCACAAATATGTGGTAAATCATGATCATACAGGATGGCCTGACTGAGAGCACTGATTTGAGAGCATGGTCTAAGGAACGCTGCTAGCTGGGTGTGACCAGAGATTCCCAGTGTTCCTAGAGAGAAAAGAACAGCCACATGTTAGCGGCGCAAACATCACAGAGGAGCTGCTCACGCGGAAAGATAACAGGAGTAACCCTTTTCTACCAGTGAGGAGTAGGTGCTGCTCCATTTCGCCCACTGCCTCTGAGAAACGTGGTGATATTCTGAGAGCCGAGCTACGCTTGCACCAGTATTTATTGGAACCAAGGGTGCGTCACCAACAGAGCAGTGCCAAGGTGGTAGAGCGTATAAGTCACCTATGAGCATTTGTGCGGTTGTTACAGATGTTTGGCTTCATCCAAAATGCAAGTGTGGATCAACTATTGGTGATAAGCAGACGGATAACAACAATAACAGATGAAGAAATAATAAAGGACAATGAACAATGTTAAGATAATGAATATAAAAATATCGAACAGTCAAGGAAATATAATAACTCTACATGTAGGCCAAGTTTAATATAATCGACCTTTTGTCATTAAGCTTCCAGCTTTGCTTTAGCTGAATTCAGAACCATCGAGCACTAAATAATGCACTGCCATATTACCCCATCCAGCTCCACTGCCCAATAACTCTTTCCTCTACAACCTGACATGACCCTGCATATCATTATGCTTCACGCTGAACAAAGTGCTATTCTTTGGTGCCAGCTGGGAACCCACTTTTCGGGTTGCAGAACCTATTTATGTTGGTGGAATGGCGCCTGAATGGTTCCAGCTCCTCATTGGTGGAAAAGGGCTGTGATGATCTTACTAAAAAGCCAGTCCGCTCTCATCCCCACTGGCCTCAGCAGACCTACTCAGGTGTGCTGAGAAAACCTGTAAGTTCACGGTGCTGCTGTTAACTGCCTACGCCAGACCTAGCGTGACCTGCCCATCTCACCTGGGTGACGCCCACTCGCACCTCCCTGCTGACCGAGGCTCCACCCTTGAGCATCTCGCCGCCGCTTTTCAGGAAGCCGGAGCCGCCCCTCAGGAAGCCTGTGGACATCAGCTCCAGGACCTCCTCCAGCGTGGCGCGTTTCACGTTCTGACGCATCACTGGCACGGGAAACACGATGACGACGACGGTTGCCAAAAGGAAATGAGTCGCTCAGACAAAGCGAGGACGGAGTGGTTGACGTGGCTCACCTGCGGCCTGTTTGGGCGTGAGCGCGGAGGCCATGACAGTGCCCAGCAGCTTGGAGACGGCCACGCGCACCCCGTACGTGGAGCCTTCCAGGGCTTTGAAGCACAGCGTGGCCACGTTCTCCAGCTCCGCCGTCCACATGAACACGGCCTCGGCCTGCAGCTCCAGCAGACACTGGACAGGCAGCGGGAGGCACAAATCACCATCCAGTCGGGTAAGCGTCACCAACGTACACGTTCTTGTTTCATGTCACTTAAAAAACACATATATAAATTCATCCATTCCAACAATGTTTTGGAACATTACTTTTTTTTTTTTGGGGTACAAGAGCCTTTCAAGACAATGGCTATTTATACAGTCGGTGTATGACAGAACCATTTTCCTTGTTTTAATAAAAAAACACACGTCTACCGGCTGTCTAACCGTTGTTATTCGGAGCACGCGACCCGGCTGCTGGATTCGGCAGACGAGACTAACCTTGGCAACGGCACAGCGCACGGCCATGGAGCGGTCGGTGAGGAGGGAGCGGGCGTTTTTATAGACGTCTCTGTGGCAGGATGCCGCCGCCGACCCCAGGCCGCTCAGGACCTTCTGCAGGCTGAGTAGGATTTCGCTGCGGCCCTGCGACTGCGCGAGCACCACAGCGAGAACCAGGAGGCTTTTCAGAGGGTCATTCAAACCGTTGCTATGGAAAAGTATTTTCTAAAGAAAAGTGGTTTTTTTTCCCTTCACTTTTTAAGTGAAAAGAAACGGTGAATACTACTCCCACACAGCCTATTCACACATCCCTGGACACAAACTACTTGAGAGCATATGAAGAGCACATATGGGAAATTGACAAGCACGTGTGGTCAGATTCTGTAAGCCTGATTTACCTCGGCGCTCTTTAGGGCTTTCAGAAGGTTGTTGATGGTTTCTGGGAAAGAACTTCCCAGCATCCGGCCCATTCTCTCATAAAAGGCCCCAACACAAGCCACAGCAGCACTGCAGAACAGACCACAAATAAATAAATAAATAGCCCTGTAATTGCCAGCAACGATGGCTTTTGAGGTTTTCAATTAAACATTAATTGCTAACGCAGAAACCCACATTCAAGGACAACCTTAGATTTTCTGTCAGAAATGCTTGATGTGATGGGCTTAGGTCAGAACTACAAGCCCTGTGCTTTTACCTTACTTCATCTCACTTCAATTTCATTTGCCACTTGCTCATGTGTGGTCTTGCAGTCAAAAGTTAGTGCGTCCTTTGCCATATGCAATATCTTTCTCGGAATGGCACTTAAATCTAAACAGTAATTACAATTGTAAAAGCTATATTTTGCATCACCCACCAATACTTAAAGTGCATTCCTATGTAAAGTTGTAATAGCACTTTTCAAATGCTATTCAGAACAGACTCTACTAACACAGTAAGATTTTAGGCCGATCTTGCACAACCATTAACACACACACACACAAGCTCCAGCAAGAAAAGCCAAATTACGGTGCCCACTGTCTATTCAAGAAGTGAGGCAGCAGTGACTAGCAAATGGCCAGTCATCCACACAGCCGTGCGGCATGAGACTGTGGTCAGGGAGGCCCCAGCCATGGACTCACAGCTTTGTGGGCAGATAGGCCGGAGTGTCGTCCTTGTTCCTGATGATGTCATTGCACTTGTCCAGGGTTTGGAAGACGGTGAAGGTGTCACCAATGCTGTAGAGCGTGGCTAGGTTTTTGGCCAGGAGCTTCCGTGTTGGGGGCCCCGGGTTGCAGGTTATCAGCCCCGTGAGCTGCTCCACAAGCTTTTTTTGCTTTTCTTTCACATCGACCTGACCGAGGAGACACCATGCTGATGTAACGTCGCCCATTTCGAATCAGACTACTTCTTACACCATAACTACTGAATCACAAAAATCTTTACCACCATATGACTCTGTATCTTACTCCAAGAGCAGACAAAATTAAGGTCATAATCACTACGTCGGATGCTACATTTCAACAGGAACATTACTACTACAAATGAGTCATCCTACCTTGTTAGCCGTTATAAGAACCTTATTAAGAAACCGAAGCCACTCAAATATGAAGACTGGTCTCTTGGCTTCGGTGATCTGAGCCAAGGCGTCTTCATTGAGCAGTAGACTGTGTGCCAGCTCCATTGGCAGGCACGAACAGCAGTCAAACGTTCTTCTGAAGAGAATACTACTCCACCGAATAGGTTATTTAGGTACACTGAAAAAATAAATGTTATATATACACATAGCTAGTAACGTGACTATCAGTAAGCAGGGAGACATCAACTTGCTGTCACATATTATAAGTGTTCTTTATAATACATCTTTGTTTTGTGACACTGAGCGAGCTAGCTAAGCATAAAGCAAATAACTATAGAGGATATATCCATATTTAAAGAACACGTATAACGTGTAATTTAGCTAGGTTAGGTTAGTTCACCTACGTGGTAACGTTAACTTGTCCTTAAACTCATCTGCGTTACGAGCTTGTTATCGTTAGCGGTTTGGGACTCTAAATGAAATGTCCTCAGAGGCTATAGCGATATATTAACAAAAACCTTCTGAATCTTGGTGTTATGTATAATATGGGTATTATGTATATTATGTCATATAAATCAATTTCTGAAGGCCAATTTGACAAGCTAGCTAGCGTTAGCTATCCTTGTCAGACACTTAGCCAGTTAGCCAGCTTTAGCTAGCTAGCAGAAATGAGGTTCTGAATAAACAGCATCTAGTATTCTGAGTGGGATTCCAAACAGCTGACAAATCAACTACTGTAAATTCATATCATCGGGGAATTAACAAGTTGGCAAACGCCATCTCACCTGACGTTGCTCTTTTCTTCGAGTGCCAAGCTCACCAAGCTAGATAGCTAGCTATCGTTATGTGAAGCAAGCATCGACAGCTAGCTCGTCGGAATTACTACACCCTTTCAAAGTAAAGGCACGGCATAAGCGCGTATTAAACACGTCGCCCACCCGATCTAAATGTGAACGTTGTAACATACATTGTGGAGAACATATGTTGATAAATACAGTTAGAACAGCTACTTATTTAAAGGCTGTGGTCAGGATGATATGTTTCGCTAATGACTGAAAAGCTGCACACGCGGTATCCCTCTCCTTTACTTTGAAAAGGCAGCTTTGCGACGAGGATGGGATTCGAACCCACGCGTGCAGAGCACAATGGATTAGCAGTCCATCGCCTTAACCTCTCGGCCACCTCGTCTTCAAAACCCCTCTACAAGGACACAGTTGGGTGGGAATTAACAATGCCTGTTTTGCTAAACTTAAAAAACAAATTAAACTGCATGGTATCCCTTCCTTTACACTGAAAATGATCAGTTTCGACGAAGATGGGATTCGAACCCACGCGTGCAGAGCACAATGGATTAGCAGTCCATCGCCTTAACCTCTCGGCCACCTCGTCTTCAAAGCCCCTGTACAAGGACACAGTTGGGTGGGAATTAAC
Source organism: Electrophorus electricus (assembly GCF_041902795.1). Classification (NCBI taxonomy): domain Eukaryota; kingdom Metazoa; phylum Chordata; class Actinopteri; order Gymnotiformes; family Gymnotidae; genus Electrophorus; species Electrophorus electricus. The sequence continues at coordinate 29,076,921 of NC_137501.1, read as the reverse complement.
AATGCCTGTTCTGCTAAACTTAAAAAACAAATTAAACTGCATGGTATCCCTTCCTTTACACTGAAAATGATCAGTTTCGACGAAGATGGGATTCGAACCCACGCGTGCAGAGCACAATGGATTAGCAGTCCATCGCCTTAACCTCTCGGCCACCTCGTCTTCAAAGCCCCTGTACAAGGACACAGTTGGGTGGGAATTAACAATGCCTGTTCTGCTAAACTTAAAAAACAAATTAAACTGCATGGTATCCCTTCCTTTACACTGAAAATGATCAGTTTCGACGAAGATGGGATTCAAACCCACGCGTGCAGAGCACAATGGATTAGCAGTCCATCGCCTTAACCTCTCGGCCACCTCGTCTTCAAAGCCCCTGTACAAGGACACAGTTGGGTGGGAATTAACAATGCCTGTTCTGCTAAACTTAAAAAACAAATTAAACTGCATGGTATCCCTTCCTTTACACTGAAAACGATCAGTTTCGACGAAGATGGGATTCCAACCCACGCGTGCAGAGCACAATGGATTAGCAGTCCATCGCCTTAACCTCTCGGCCACCTCGTCTTCAAAGCCCCTGTACAAGGACACAGTTGGGTGGGAATTAACAATGCCTGTTCTGCTAAACTTAAAAAACAAATTAAACTGCATGGTATCCCTTCCTTTACACTGAAAACGATCAGTTTCGACGAAGATGGGATTCCAACCCACGCGTGCAGAGCACAATGGATTAGCAGTCCATCGCCTTAACCTCTCGGCCACCTCTTCTTCAAAGCCCCTGTACAAGGACACAGTTGGGTGGGAATTAACAATGCCTGTTCTGCTAAACTTAAAAAACAAATTAAACTCCATGGTATCCCTTCCTTTACACTGAAAATGATCAGTTTCGACGAAGATGGGATTCGAACCCATGCGTGCAGAGCACAATGGATTAGCAGTCCATCGCCTTAACCTCTCGGCCACCTCGTCTTCAAAGCCCCTATACAAGGACACAGTTGGGTGGGAATTAACAATGCCTGTTCTGCTAAACTTAAAAAACAAATTAAACTGCATGGTATCCCTTCCTTTACACTGAAAATGATCAGTTTCGACGAAGATGGGATTCGAACCCACGCGTGCAGAGCACAATGGATTAGCAGTCCATCGCCTTAACCTCTCAGCCACCTCGTCTTCAAACCCCCTGTACAAGGACACAGTTGGGTGGGAATTAACAATGCCTGTTCTGCTAAACTTAAAAAACAAATTAAACTGCATGGCATCCCTTCCTTTACACTGAAAATGATCAGTTTCGACGAAGATGGGATTCGGACCCACGCGTGCAGAGCACAATGGATTAGCAGTCCATCACCTTAACCTCTCGGCCACCTCGTCTTCAAAGCCCCTGTACAAGGACACAGTTGGGTGGGAATTAACAATGCCTGTTCTGCTAAACTTAAAAAACAAATTAAACTGCATGGTATCCCTTCCTTTACACTGAAAATGATCAGTTTCGACGAAGATGGGATTCGAACCCACGCGTGCAGAGCACAATGGATTAGCAGTCCATCGCCTTAACCTCTCAGCCACCTCGTCTTCAAACCCCCTGTACAAGGACACAGTTGGGTGGGAATTAACAATGCCTGTTCTGCTAAACTTAAAAAACAAATTAAACTGCATGGTATCCCTTCCTTTACACTGAAAATGATCAGTTTCGACAAAGATGGGATTCGAACCCACGCGTGCAGAGCACAATGGATTAGCAGTCCATCGCCTTAACCTCTCGGCCACCTCATCTTTGAAACTACATAAAACAGAAACCGAAAAAACCTTTAGGCCTTAACCTCCAAGAATTAGTGAATAATTCAAACTCACGCATGGAGTATACAGTGAATGAACAATTAATACATGCAGTCTTTTGGCTACTTCCTCCTTTTTTCCACACATGTGCAAAGCACAATGGGTCCTTCACCCTAATCTCTCCATCACTGCTCCTATTATATGGCTTGTCTGGAGGTAAATCTGTGCAGGTGATGGTGCTTTGAAACTGCTTTTCTTAAAGGCATAGGTGCTCCAATTACCACTCAAAAACACACAATCCTCCCTGAGAGGTGTCAACGAAAGCATTTCAGTGAAGAGACTCAAAGTACAGTTAAGCACTTGATCACCATAACCTCTCTCTTTAACTGGTTTAATAAATAATTCTGGAGAGCAGTAAGGCAAGTGATACTAGGGCAATATTACGGAGTTTTAAACCGGACCCGGAAGTTCCCTGATGACAGTTGGAAACCCTGGCCACATTTTTTGAAGGATTTGAATAATACCTATGAATTATCTTCGGCCAATTTAGATTTTAAAGGATTAATTCTGCTAAGGTACTTTTAGTCACAGTTCAGTCCCCAGTTAAATCTGGAGATCTTGTAATTTTTTCAGATTGACCAAAGACAACACAGAAATATATCACACACATTTAAGCATGACAAATTCAATGGAAGTTCACATATCATATGATATTCACATATCATCCACACTTACTGAAACTGTAGTTCCGTCTCGTGCAGCTTTTAAATGGTGTTTCTTGATAGCATGCAAAAGAGCCCTGATGACATGTAAGAACAAATGAGGGAACAAAACAATGCCTTTTGATGAAGATGATACTGATCACATGGAGATCCCAAAGTCTTGTTAACTTTAAAACTGTCTTTCTTAGTAGCATGGGAAGGGCCCCAATGACCACTGAAAATGTATGCTAACTTCTCTGATGAATCTAAATTACTGCCAAATTGATGAAAATAGGATTCAATCCCACACTTACTAAGCATAAGACCTTTAGAACAATGATGTGAAAATATGCCTGCAGGCCACCGTGGATTAATAGCCCAAGCTGTTAATCGCTTGGTCCCCTTATTGTCTTTTAGAGGTTCTAAATGCAGGTTTTAGAGGTTCTAAACACTTGTACTCTTTTATATGTTAAAAAAGAGGTAACTCTCTCTGGCATCTGTTCCTCTCCAACTTGTGTTCTGACGACAAATAGAACTACTTCTCCTCAATAAGACCAGAATTGTTTTTGACATCATATGCTTTCTTTTTTATTGGCTTGATGATAGACAACCCTTAGCCAACACCAATTTTCCAACCCGCCCCAGCTGAATATTCAGAAGCTCTGGGCCATCGAAAGAAAGATGCATCAGTGACAGCTATGCAACAGATTCCCTTAAGCAAGCTAAGCAAAACCTGTTTGGTGAGGATGGAACTGAAATGCACAAGAGCTTGTTGACAAAGACTGGAGGCAAACCCTCTCAGCCTCGTGAACGGATACAACGGAATGGCAGGCCATTTCTCCAACCATGCAACCACCTCCTCCCCTGCGTGTGGCTTTAGATCCTGCTAATGCCGGGAAATTGGCCACAAGTGCCGCAGTTCCAGTTTCCACTAGTTCTCTGGAGGAAAGCAGACAATAAACTAGGCGGGAGAAGGGAGAAATGAGCATAACAGACACCAAGTGAAGCTATTAGTTGACAGAGTATTGCATACACAGAATTAATCATCCAGAGTGGTTCAGATCCGTGCTGACCAAGTGGCTTCTGGAAAGACACGGGTTTCAAAATAAAAGTCGATGAGGGGCAGGGTTTTTTTTGGTCTTTTGTAAAGGTTGTTCATGTGGGTGAATTTATGCCATTGAGCAAAACAAAAATAATCTAATAAAGCATCAAGCATTAGTACAAGGTCAAATAATCACTTCAGCAGACTCAAAAACAGAATGGCTGAATCTGTACAACATCAACTGTTGAATAAGTCACTTAATTGTTAAACTGAAGACAAGTTCTGATTTAAATTTCAGTACTCACATTCACTGAGGCCTAGAGTAAATAACCAATAATAGTTTTTGAGCATGCTCGGTTACCAAAAGGGTAAGAATGTTTTTGTTTCTAAAATGGAGCTTAAATAACCAAAATATCTTTTAAAATTATACAATACTTGGCCAGAGTTATTCTTAGCTTTAAGGAATTTGGAACTGTTCAGATAATGTTCAAAATAACATATTGTAAGTCTTTAAAAATGCTTGAATGCTGCCAAGAAAGAAGAAAAAACACACCAGCCTTGAGATTCCTCAAGCTTTCCCAAAGACTGCTCAATTTACATTTAAAGAGATAAATTCTGGTAAAGTACTTTTCATCATTGTTAAGCCACCAGTTAAATCTTGATGTCTTTTAAATTTGTCAGATTGACTGAAGACTGGTAGGAATTCCCTGCCCTTTCTGGAAACCGTGCATGCCTCCGCCTCTCGGTTTGGACTACTTGCGCCGTGCTCATATGTCTGAGTCGGAGAGACGTGCCGTGCCTGCGTCTTCTCTCCAGCACGAAGCACAGCAAGCACAGTACCTCAGTGTTGGCTCTGTCACCCACAGCACATATTTTGGATTTTATTGTGTTGGATTGTAAAGCACTTTGAGCCTTGTTCTAGAAACATGCTGCAGAAACAAAGATTTACTTATTTCCTTAATAAAAAACAGATTAACTAATAATTCATACAGGCATTTTGTGTGCTCCCAAGACCATTACTGTCTCTCACTACCTCTCTGCTGGCCTTTGTCTTGGAAAGAAGCACAGTTAAGTTCTGTCATTACTGCTTTCCATCCAAAGCTAATGCACCCCTGGCCTCTCACATCAGTAAATATACAATACAGAGGCACAGATGTCACTGAGCAATGACGTTTTTGTTTTCTTTTTAGAATACATGTTCCTGTTATGTCTTCATTTGGTCCTCATTTGGATGTTTGCTTGGTCAAAGGCTGCGCCTCCCTTTAAAGGGCTATACACTCTTAAATAAATAAAGCAGTACGGATAATGGAATTCTCGATTTATCATATTCAATAATACGCAAACGTTCAGATAGTATTCCAGAAAATATACTGCAAGTTTAGAAAATGTTTGTGTAATGCCAAGAAAGGAGAAAAAACAAGGAATGTGACAACAGCCTTGAGATTCCTGCAGTTTTCCCCAAGACTGACCAATGTATGCTTAAAACAACATCTCCAAAACTTGACTTATGCATGTGTTTATTCAGCTTTATTTGTGCTCGCGAGACCACTGCTGTCTCTCACTACCCCTCTGCTCTGCTCTGCTCTACGCTATCTTTCATTTGAGGAATTTCAGGGTTTGCTATTTTTAAAGCTCAGGTCTCCGTTAATAAGATTCCTTTTTTTTGCACAATTACATGCTACATGCTGCAGTAATTTGTCTTGAAATAAAATGTTTAATACACAGTCTGTGTGATAGGAAATAGTTTAAAGAATCAAAAATAAAATCAGACCTAAAATGTGCTTAATGTGACATTTGGTTTGTGTGTATATTAATTAGGAATCACTTTTCTGTAAAGAATGTTTAGTAGTACAGTTTGAACCAAACTGAGACAGGATATTGATTGAGAAATTTAAGCAGACTTTGCCAGGATGATTCATCTACATGAGTGTGTGCATATGTGTGTGTGTGTGCGCATGTATATGTGTCTGTGTGATCGACCACAAGGAAAGTCATGCATGATTAGATGGAAACAGATAAGAGAGAGATAAGTAGGTTGGTGGGGTGGCAGAAGAGAAACCCCGCCCCTGCCCTGCCCCCATCCCGCCCCCGCCCCGCCCCCGCCACGCTCCCACCCGCCCATAGCACGCTGGAACCAACCCAACAGCTAGAAAACGGCAGGTACAAAGTAGAACAGCGAACAGCAGACACAGAGAAGTCACAAGAGAACCGGAGAATGTAAATGACACTACAAGAAGACGGAAGGGGAAGTTGTAAAGAAAAGAACACTACCGTGAAATACGAGAAGCATCTTCAAGTGATCGAGCGGCGGAAAGGTACGTGACATTCCTACTGCCCTGACATACCTTCCACATGTGGAGTTTTCTCTCAGCTTTGAGTTCTACCCCCAACCAGGTAAGGAACACAGCATCACATTGTTGGCTTATCTTGGCTTTCATGCAATAATTCACTGATTTAAGGAATCTCTTTAGGTGACCAAAAACAAATTTCATTATAGAAATAAAACTATTTCACTTACTCGTTAATGGTACTTAAAAGCTTACTAGTTAGTAATTTATTATTTTCAATTACATGGATGGTCTCTTTTTAACTTTGGAGGTAGTGTGGAGAAGTGACTATGTATGTAAAAGTTTCCTCTCACTGAAGCGTCCTGACTTGTTCTACTATGGGCTGTGTTGGCAGAGACACAGCTATTACCATTGCTGAAGGCTCAGTTCTAATAGCGGTTCATACTTTTGGGCAAAAACCCTAAATTTACTAAATACATTTTCTGAGTGAAGAAAGCAGGCTTTGATTTTTCTGCTGGTGATTGTACACTGACATTAATACCTACATTTCATGAATAACCATACAGTAAGGGTATACTCTCTGTGTATACTCTCTGTGTATACTCTCTGTGTATACTCTCTGTGTATGCTCTCTGTGTATACTCTGTGTGTATATGCTCTCTGTGTATACTCTCTGTGTATACTCTCTGTGTATATGCTCTCTGTGTATACTCTCTGTGTATATGCTCTCTGTGTATACTCTCTGTGTATATGCTCTCTGTGTATACTCTGTGTATATGCTCTCTGTGTATACTCTCTGTGTATATGCTCTCTGTGTATACTCTCTGTGTATACGCTCTGTGTATGCTCTCTGTGTATACTCTCTGTGTATATGCTCTCTGTGTATACTCTCTGTGTATATGCTCTGTGTATACTCTCTGTGTATACTCTCTGTGTATATGCTGTGTATGCTTTCTGTGTATGCTCTCTGTGTATACTCTCTGTGTAAACTCTCTGTGTATGCTCTCTGTGTATACTCTCTGTGTATGCTCTCTGTGTATACTCTCTGTGTATGCTCTCTGTGTATATGCTCTGTGTATACTCTCTGTGTATACTCTGTGTATGCTCTCTGTGTATGTTCTCTGTATATACTCTGTGTATATGCTCTGTGTATACTCTCTGTGTATACCCTCTGTATATACTCTGTGTATACTCTCTGTATATACTCTCTGTGTATACTCTCTGTATATACTCTCTGTGTATACTCTCTGTATATACTCTCTGTGTATACTCTCTGTGTATACTCTCTGTATATACTCTGTGTATACTCTCTGTATATACTCTCTGTGTATGCTCTCTGTGTATACTCTCTGTGTATACTCTATAACATAATTCCTCTCCTCACCTGTGCCACACACACACACACACACACACACACACACACACACACACACACACACACACACGGAGACATTAATATACCCAAGAGATTAATTTGTATTATTACAAACTACAATAAATCTTACACATATTACTGCTACATTGCCCTGTGTGTATGCATATGTAATAGTAATGTGTCTTTGTTTTTTATTTACCTCATTGCTGTTGAGGGTGTGAGTGTCAAAAGGTGTGCACAAGTCTTCCTCTTCATTAAGATGTTGAACACAAACACTACATAAACATGTCTAATCCAGGCTAGTGGAATGTGTGTGGTTAGGCCAAGCGATTGAAATTCAGATGAACTTCTGAAATGTAAACTAGCCTAGAACTGACCATTGGCAGACTTTCAACTTTTTTAAGGAATATGGGAAACAGCTAAGAGCTTTGGCAGGAGAAGAATACCATGTGCTTGTTCAAGTCTGGTCTCGCTGCCAAGGGTGCATGTTAGGGGAAACCTGTTCTCTTAAAGAATGACTCCTACAAGTGTGCACGTGCACACGCGTGCGCACACACCCCACACACACACACCAAGGCAAACATGAATCTCTGCACTGTTTACACATTTGTAGGGGTGATCTCATATTCTTTTACCTTTTATAATGTTTTACAGTTATAATGAGGAAAACACCGAAATAAATTACATGCACTTATTTTAAATATTCAGGTTTCAGTTTAAGTACTAAGGTTTCAGTTTAAGTACAGGTCTCAGTTTAAGTACTCAGATCTCAGTTTAAATATTCGGGTATCAGTTTAAGTGTTCAGGTTTCAGTTTAAGTACTCGGGTCCAGAGGTCTAACATTTACATTTATGGCATTTAGCTGACTCTTTTATCCAAAGGGATTTACAATTGTGACTGAATAAACCTTGAGCCACTGAGGATTAAGAGCCTTGCTGGGGGGAAAAACAGTAGCAACTTGGGGGTGTGATGCTTAAACTGGCAACCTTCCAAATGATCCACTGAGCTAGCACTCTCCAAAGCAGCTTGTCATTTCCAAATGTCATGCCCTGCTTTTATAGAAAATATGATCCTGTTATGTTTGGCCCACATTTAGACAAAATATTTGGTTGGCACCGACAATGCCCCCATTTAAGACTTTTGGGTCATCAAGTAGTACAGGGAATAGAATTATTGATGCAACTGTCACACTGATGCAATTGACAACATGCAAGGTTAAACTATATATATATATATATATATATATATATATATATATATATATATAGATAGATAGATAGATAGATAGATAGATAGATAGAGGCATGTTCTATAAATACTACAGGTTTTGTTTTTAGTTTTTTGTGGGTTTCTTTTTTCGGGGGGTTATTTTTCTTTGAGCTCAAAGGCGTTCCCCACTTCTTTGTTGGTATTTGTCTTCTGTGCCTGTTGTACACACCCTGCTAACTGCTGGGTTTAGTCTAGGTATTCGTTTTGAGTGGCAGAGCATTAAATAACTCTAAAAAATGAGAAAGTGAAAGCAGATGCAGGAAAGACAGTGTGAACATGCTGAATTGTGCAGTTTAAAGAATGTTTCAGCATTTCAAACACTCACCACCCACTGTAACCTGACTCCATTTGGACTTAGTAATGAAAACAGTCAAGGGAGAGGGTACGCAGACTTTTCATCAAACACTGCTCAGCTACATTCATAATAATAATAATACTTACATTAGTGCAAAGTCAAAAGTCAAAATAATCACTAAAAATCATTTTTAAAAAAAGAAAATGCACGTTTAAAAAGACGGAGAAGGGCGGGGTTTCCGTTAAAGATCTGTAGTAATTCCCTCTCATAATGCTCTGGTGTTTGTGGCATGGTATTAATCTGTCACCACCATTTTTCAGTACAGGGCTGCATGTCTAATGAAGCCCCACAGATAAAATACTAAACAAACAGACAGACAGACAGACAGACAGACAGATAAATGGATAAAGAGGCAATCTGTGCAACCGATGGTGTATGAGGGAACTATGGATCAGGAGAGGGCCGTCATCCACACTCATAGACAAGCGACTGGTTACCCAGCTCTCGAACACTGTGAAAAGGGACCTCCTGTCGCTAGATAGGGAGCGGACAAACACAGACCAACTGCATCTGAGACAGAAAGGTCAAGAAGACAATCATGACCAAGCTTGTCACGACCCCACTGAGAACTACAGCAGCCGACTCCATTACCCAGAACACCCAAGCGACTGGTCGTCACATACCATCAGCCTATCAGGAAACCTTCAGCAGATCATCCTCCACAGAATGCTAACCGTAATTACCTGTTGTTCGTTTCCACAGCCCTATAAAGAAGCTCTGTTCCTGTTTAATCATTTAGTGTTGCTACAGCTTTCATGTGCATACCGACTGGGCTTCCCGTGTCCACATTCCACGTTTAGCTGGTACTGGTCTTTGTATTTTGGATTGCTTTTTGTAATTCTTCACTTGATTATTGCCATCTGGATTCTGTGCTTTTGAACTGCATTGTGACTATGGCTCAGACTGCAGTACCTTTAGCTTATGTATTTCCATTTCGTGATTTAGACTCTACTGTAGAACATTCTACTGCACTCCGTGAGCATCTGTCTGTTCTTGACGCGTTACAAAGCTAACTACTGCCTGCCAACGCTGCAGGGTCCCTGACTTAGTAGTAATCTACCATCAGATTCTGTGCCAACAGCTATGAATGCAGCAACATGCACAATGCAGTATAACTGTAACCAATAAACTGGTATATTCTGCTTTAGCAGTCATGCTAGGATCCAAGCTACAAAATACAAGTGATAGCAGATGTCCAAGAGCGGGTCACAAACATAAAGAACTGGGAAGCACTGGGCCCAAGACGATCCGTGCCTACTGGCCAAAGGAACTAATAGCAAGTGTGCATGGCTGACTAGCAGAAGAAAATGGACCAGCTGCCGCACACCTGTATATGGAAAGCTTGGGCCTGTATAAAGTCTAAAAGACTTCAAGGCCCTTATCCAGAACAAAGTGGAAGCCAACGTGAAGCACTGGACATGCCCAGGTGACCATAAAGTGCAGTATATAGTAAGGAGATGCCCTGACTCCACTGCTCTTCTGCACAGGCCTGAATCCTCTCAGCCAGATCATCAATAAGTGTGGGTAGGGGTGCAGAATCCGGAGCAGAACTACCATCAGCCACCTCCTGTACATGGATGACATCAGGCTGATGAGGGAGTGTCTCGGATAGTTGAAAGCAAGGAAGCAGAGTTGGTGCCATGGAATGTACCACTGACACATAGTGGGGGGGGGGGGGGGGTGCTGACATGAGGCAATCTGCCTAGTGGATGGAAACGGCAGGGCTGAAGGGCAGCATAGAGGCACAATCATGCTAGCACAAGATCAAGCACTAAGCATTAGATAAACTGAAGCAGAGGTGTATCACACAAGACAAGATCTGACACGTAGGCTGTGCAAAAGAGCACCGTCTGAGACAATCCATACCTGTGGGACCTCCAGACTCATAAGCAAGTGGTGGTGAACCGACATTGAGATGGTAGATAGGACACAGAAAGTAGCAGTGGAAATAGATGTGGCAGTCCCGAGTGATGGAAACATCCAAAGGAAATGAAAATGGGAAGGTAGAGAAATACCAGGGAATGAAAGGGGAAACAGACAGAATGTGGAAGGTTAACACCGATGATAGGGGCATTTGCTGCTGTGACACCTAAGCTGGGGGAGTGGCTTTAACAGATCCCAGGAATGATATCATCAAACTAAGGTCAGAAGAATGCAATCCTAGGAACAGCAAAAATACTGCACCACACCCTCAAACTCCCAGACCTCTGGCAGATGCCTGAGAGTGAGGAAAAGACAGATATAATCACCCACTGGAAGGGTGAGACAGGATTGTCTTTCTATTACTACTATTACAGGCAGATGTTTGGTTAAGCAAGCTTAATGCCTGCCATTACTTAATACCACAAAAAACAGCATGTCCTTTCAGGATTCTGAACTCAGGCAGTCCCATAACTGCAGATTACTACTGCAAATGTTGTGTTTGTGTGCGTAATACACACAAGTTATGAGAGTGATCGCCTTGAGGAACACAAACGATACACTTTCTTTTCTTTCTGCTACCTGCGCTTTTCCTACTTATTCCTTGATCTTCTTTCTTCTCTACTCCCTCTCTTTTTTAGATTCATCTCTCTGTCCCTTTTTTCCCTCCCTCCATCTCTGTCTCTCTCTTTCTGTTCGATTTTAGAAGCATTCCCGCTAAGATAATCATTTAAATTTATCACCTCATCTTTACATCTCCACTTAAAAAAAAGAAGATTTGTAACAAATGTCAGACAGACTCTGTTTCTATTCCTAAACCCGAGCATATAGCAAAGCAACAAAAGGCAGGCTACTTCAAAAACACATTTCAGCCTAATTGTTTTGCTAATAATAGGTCTCCAGATCTAATTTTTCACATTAGGCTATTATTATTGCTTCATTACTGCTAACATAAAAACAAGGCAACTTGATTAAAAAGATATGCTATCACAGAGAAGATCAAAGAACAGGTGTTCACTGAGCAACGCCAAGAGCTCACTGATCAAATTAATGACTCATCACACCAACTCATGAAACACAACATGACATTTGTTTTCCTTTGGAAGCTAAAGCACCAATAATTTGTCACATAATACTTAAGTCCAGTATTATACTGGATTCCATTTTAGTAGGGATTTTGTGATGATGTAAATGCAGTTACAAAAGCGATTGGAGGATGTCCCTCACTTTAACAATCAGGCAGCATGCTTTCCTGAAGCCTACATCCTACCATCCTACTGCTTCTCCTTTGCAGAGCTGACTCGTTGAACACCCTGCTGTTTCTTTACAGCTCTGGCATCCTCGCCAGCTACCCACTGCACTAACAGGGCTGGAATTAGAAAGTTTATAAAGGCTCAAAAAGATCTTTGGCTTCATTCCAGTTCCTCTTTGTCATAAAGGACATTCCTAGACGTCTTGATCAGAGCAGGATTTAATAGTCTCTGTGCTTCAGTACACCTGAGTCAACGCGACAGGCAATCATTAAACCCGTCATAGTCTCAAGCAAGGGTGTGCACAGAATGGTCTACACCAGCTTTCACTACCTCCTACCAGTCCATTAACAACTGTCCCTGCCATTATATCGAAAAGAGTGCTATGCTGTTAGCCTTTGACAGTAAGGTGTATGTGTATTGTTGTTGTTTCCAGAGCGTGACCATGGCAAAGAACCATGCTGCCCTGTCTACAAACTCTCAGCTCTACACCGAACCTTCCTACACTCCCTTCCCCATCTTACTCAACACCACAGACATTCAGCCCACTCATCCCTCGACGATCATGAGCTACGACGCGGGACCCATATTAGGCGCCCTCATCCTCACCATAGTCTTCGTCATCGGTGCTCCCGGGAACCTGTTCGTCATCTGGAGCATCCTGGCTCGCACCCGCCGCCGCTCGGTCACCACCCTCCTCATCCTCAACCTGGCCTTTGCCGATGGAGCCCTGATGGTGCTGATTCCGTTCTTCATCGTCTACCTGATGAGGCGCAGCTGGATTTTCGGACTCGGGATGTGCAAAGTGCTGTACTACCTCTGCTGCGCCAACATGTACGCCTCCATACTGCTGATCTCCCTGATGAGCCTGCACAGGCTCGTGGCGGTGGTGTGGCCCCAGCGCATTGGCGCCATCACTGGCCGGAGGACTGTGGGTCGGGTGTTGGTGGTACTCTGGTTTCTGGCGCTGGCCCTGGCAGTGCCTGTTCTGGCGTTTAGGACGGTGACCCCACTGAGAAAAGAAGGATATGACCTGAAGAGTCTCGTGTGTGACTGCATACACCACACAAACACATATGTGAGTTGGTAAATATGTGACTGAATGCGAATTTTGAAACAAGAAAAAGATTAATCACAATATGATTTTTGAAAGCAAGTATTTTTAATCATTTCTCTTTTTTTTTTTGCCCCTTTCCTTTATAAATTTGTGCCTTAGCAATTATTTGACAGTATTTACTCTGCATTTGGAAATAATCAATCACATTTGGGTTTCGCAAGTGAGTAAATATTGTAGATATTGCCCTAACAAAATTATTAGGACACTCTCTAATTTCAAATTAAGAAAATATTTAAATCAGTTTCAAGTTAAATGTACTGGATTGTTAAGAGCCTGCCACCATCCATTAGGAAAGATAAAGGGCAGCTGCAGGGATTTTTGCCAGTAAAAGCACGGCTGCTCCTCAAAACATCTGTCCCAATACCTTGGATTAATCCATTGCCATGTGTGATGTGTGCTCAAGGTCATGATGCAGTACGGGATGGAGACGTTCCTGGGGTTCCTTCTGCCCTACGGACTGATCGTGGGCAGCTACGCGTGCATACTGCGCAGAATTCGGCAGACCAAGTTCCGCAGACGCGTGCGCAGCGAGAAACTGATTCTCACCATCATCATCACATTCGGAATACTCTGGCTGCCATACCACATCATCAACATGATGCAGGTACGTAGTGTGACGGAAGCTGCACTGATTATGCTGAAACCTGACAGGGCTCATCAAAAGAACCCTTCTGAGCTACCGGTGGATATATGCATGACAAAATGTCCATAATAAAGATACACGATAAAGACTTTTGTCATAAAGTAGTTTCTAATTGCAAAATCATGCTCGTCACTGCAATATCTGTATCTACAGGTGGCAGCAGCGTTTTATCCTGACAGCTCTCCTGTAAGAACGAAGTAAGCCACACTTCCATATCGCCTGCATCTTTAGCTTTGATGTACTTTATTGAGCGGTGGTATAAAGCCAGTGCTTCTCCTGTCGTAATACTCTGAACCTGTTTGTTTCAACCCATGTCCAGGAGACCAAACCCTTATTTTGGGCGAATAATATAATATAACTGAAGTAGCGTTTACTGTGTAGGCCTATCATACAAGCCAGCGTCCATTTTTGTTTTCTTCTCCCAGGTTTTGCATGCCTATTTTTAGAGTCCAGCTTGAGAGATGTCGCCAAAACTGACTTTGGACTGTTATGGCGATTTTTTGCTCCCCGTTTCACCTGAACTTTGTCCTGTCTCCTGTTCCCTACTTCACACGTCTTGTCCGTCTAGCCTGCATCTACTCTGTGTAAGAGCAAACCCGGCGGCTTCATCCCTGTCCTCTCTCATCCCCAGACTGATCAGCCTGCGGTCGCATCTGCGCGCCTTCGTCTCCACCATGGGGTTCGTAAGCAGCTGCATCAACCCCGTCCTCTACACGTTAGCCGCGAGGGTGTACATCCAGCGCGCCGGCGCGGCTTTCATGGCGCGTCTCTTCGACGCCACGGGACTCGACTCCTCGTCGCGCAAGGGCCGCCTGTGTACCCAGAACAGCTGCGACCCGGACCGCATCAGAATGGAGGAGGAGGAACTCCGCGACAAGGAGTCCGAGTCCATCAGCGGCAGCACGAACGGCAACCTCAAAGTCACGTCGGTAAAGCACGAGAAGTAGTTGGTCAAAGGAACTGGGCGTTTGCTTTTGGGCGCGCTCCTAAAGGCTTGCACTCGGTGCCGCTGACTTCAACCGAGTGACTGTCCACAAAAGTGGGTGTAAATATGTTTATAATTGCTGGTGCACATTGCTTTTGAAAGTAGCTCGTAAGAGGGTATGACGGGGAGACCTTTGACACAGTGGGTGTCTGACCTGAAGAGCCAAAGGCTAAAATGTGCTGCCAGTGCATTCCTTGGGACTTATGATCTCGTCCAGTACACACCCCTGACCTCCAGATGGCGCAATGTCAACACAATCTTACACAATCTAAATGGTGTTTTAAAGCTTCTCGAATGATCAGAACCTGACATGAACTGAAAACCTGAACATGAACTGACTAAAGAAATTTGATTCACACCAACTTGAAGTCAGGTTCAAATGCTGCATCAATCTCGCATTCCCAAGTTCAACTTCACATTCCTGATATGCATTTTTGTCCGCTGCATGGTTTGCTCTGTGGCTCAAACTAGTAAACGTATATCACTGCTTTTATTATTAAGAGGACTAAGTGCATTGTAAAACAAATCTGTAATTTTAGTAGTGTTTTTAACAGAAAAGTAGCTTTTTAAAAACAGTTAAATATTAAAATATGTTACATATTTAACAGTCAAATTTTGAAAACAGTTAAACCAAATATTCTAGTCTTCAGTATGTTTCATTCTTTACATTAAATCGGTTCTTACTGTAAACTTCACTGGAACCAGCACTGTGCGGCCAATAATTTACTGTAAAATTGCAGTGATTTTTTTTCCCCCAGAGTGATATATTAAGGACTAATAACAGAGTTGAAAGATGATTTAACATTGTAACATGAGAATACACCTTAATTGACCAGAAAAGGTTGGAACAAGATGGAACATAGATTTACAGAATTAAAAATGAGAAATCAAAAATTGACTGCTTTTATTTAATACATTTCTGTGTGTTTGCACAGAATATTGTAATGATTTAATGCTTGTGTAAAATTAGTTTTAAATTTACTGGTCTACATCAGTGGTGTTAAACATTTATATTTACAGGTTATTTGGAAGATGCCCTTGTCCAGCAAAGTGTCTGTAGCCTTTATCAAGACAATTAGTTTGTATTTCTTTACATTTGTGTGAGTGTGTGTGAAAGAAAGAGAGATCCTTCATTCAGAGATATAAAATGTTTATATGCACTGCACACTGTAAATTCTGAAATCAGAATTTTTTAATTTAAAGTCACAATATGAATAAAATGACTTAAAAAAAAGCAACATAACTCTAGTTTGTGTGTGTGTGTGTGTGTGTGTGAGAGAGAGAGAGAGAGATACTGTATCAACCTAAGTTCAACTGCATGTTTCTGATATTCATTACTGTCCACTGTGGTTTGCTACTTCACCCAAACTAGTCAATTAGTTAGTTATAGTGGATATCACTACTGTTATTATTAAGTAGACTAAGTGCATTGTAAAAAAATCTGTAATTTTATAATTTTAGTATTTTTAACAGAAAATTGCATTTTATTAAACAGTTAAATATGTTAAATATTTAACAGTTAAATATCAGTATATTTATCAGTTAAATCAAATGTACTACATTTCAGTATTTTTCATGATTACAAGAGGTTATTTATTTACATTATATGCTTTCTTACTGGAATAAAGATAAAGTAATAATCAGATATCAGAGAACCCAAACACTTTTTTAAATTCATATGTATTTCTTTACATTTGTGTAAACATGAAGAACATGAGATCCTTCATTCATAGCCACAAAAATGCACTGTAGAAATCCGAATATTGAAAACAGAAAAAAAAAATATTTTAATTCACAATGTAATTAAAATTTAAATTAAATTAGATTCAAAAACCAGAACAAGAACTCTAGTTTGTTGGTGCAGTATAGTGTCACTATGCTACATATATGACACTGTACTAGTCAATTAAGAAAAACGCAGCACTGCTCATGTGACAGAAGAGAAATGCAAATGCTGATCTGTTAAGAACCCTGCGTTTATCCCTGCTGCACTGCACTGCGTACTGCCTCTCTGCTATGGGTCAGGGATAGAGAGGGAGTCAACCAGGAAAAGACTGGAGATTAACCCATTACACCCCAAGGCTAAAACTGTGTCCCCCAGTACAGGTTCGGCTCTAAAGTGTAAACCACCACCAGGTCTGACAGGCTTAAAAACAGGGGTGTTGTACCTGGGTTAAAAACAGGGGTGTTGTACCTGGGTTAAAAACAGGGGTGTTGTACCTGGGTTAAAAACAGGGGTGTTGTACCTGGGTTAAAAACAGGGGTGTTGTACCTGGGTTAAAAACAGGGGTGTTGTACCTGGCTTAAAAACAGGGGTGTTGTACCTGGGTAGCTGACGATGATGCAACAGCTTCCAAAATTGATAGCGAATCCAAATAACTGAACCCTGCAAGCATCTCAAATTTTACTGTCCACCAGTGTGACCGCTTCACTTTCCTGTTTTTTGGTGCCTGTTGTGTACAGAAGAAGCGAGAGAGGGAGATAGAGAGAGGGAGAGAGAGAGAAGAGTAAATGGAAACTTAATGAGACACACCCTCAGTTGCTGACTTTTTAAAAGAGGACAAGCGCAATTACACTGGGAGCTCACAATTTGCCCAGGTAAGGTTCTAAATGCATTTAAGGATGTGTGTGTGTGCGTGTGTGTGCGTGCGTTATGTAGACGTCTCTTTCTCTTTTTGTTTTTCTTTATTTTCCACTTTTTTCTTTGCCTTACATTAGCATGGACAACTTTTATTGCCATGTATCAGTTTTCATAACAAGGTGCCATAGACACTGTAGCATTTCTTATCCGAGTGTCGTTATTCCTTTACAATCACACCTGGGCCATTCGAAGGCGTCACCATGACATCTCACCATCTGTTATGGTTACAAACCCACTCACCCAATGAATAGGACTTTGATTCGTCCCACCCTGGAACGGGTTTGAATGATCTAAGTACTGAAAGTCTGCAGGAAGGGATCCATGTCATTAGTTCATGTTAACCACTTGTCTGAGAACACATAAACATGATGTCAGAGACCGCTCTGCTCGAGAGTCTATAATTATGCTTACAGTATGAGATTACTGATTCCTCAATAGGTACTGCTGTCTTCACTCAGCAGAGCTTTCGCAATTTAATTATATATATATATATGTGTGTGTGTGTGTGTGTGTGTATGTATTCATATTGTGGTATTTTCCAGTTCCATTATTAGTATTTATATGGTTTAAGGTCTGTTGTTGTTGTTGTTTATTTGTTTAGTCTGGGTTTACCATGTGGTTTTAGAGGGTATTCTGCCAAATAAAAGATATTTTAGCAATTCACTAACAATACAAAGGGCAAGTTATTTTCCCACCTTTATTATAATGATACTTGTTTAATAATAATGTTAGCTAACTGATGACTTAACTGAACCAGTGAACAATATCTAATTTTAAATGCAGAAAACATTTGCTGGAAAATAGAATCAGCATGTGAGGATCAGATTTCAGATTTCCTGCCCATAAAGCTTCAGGCTGCATTGGTAAAGGGCGTTGCGTGACTCACACGCCAGTGCGACGTAATTCAGCTGCTGTCTAGTACTGCATCACCGTGTAGCTGTTATGTTCTAATTTCAGAGACATCATGTTCACTAGCTTTGCAACTGTCATGGACACTCATAGGTCCCTGTTTTGCTCTTTCAGCAGACTCTAAGTGAATCAACTCAGACACGCCCATCCTCCAAGCAAGAACCAATCCAAATGGTCGCACAAGGCTTCAACCCACCTCCCTCCACCCCTGCTTCTGCCCAACCCCACTCTCTGTCAAATCAGATCAGGGTGGCCTTTCTAGTCTTTGCCTTCGTGATTGATTTCCCTGTTACTCCAGTGGGTCTAGAGTGGGCAGTGTAGATGTGGAGTCTCAGTTAATCCAGTGGGTCTAGAGTGGGCAGTGTGGATGTGGAATCTCGGTTACTCCAGTGGGTCTAGGGTGGGCAGTGTAGATGTGGAGTCTCAGTTAATCCAGTGGGTCTAGAGTGGGCAGTGTGGATGTGGAGTCTCAGTTAATCTAGTGGGTCTAGAGTGGGCAGTGTGGATGTGGAATCTCGGTTACTCCAGTGGGTCTAGAGTGGGCAGTGTAGATGTGGAGTCTCAGTTAATCCAGTGGGTCTAGAGTGGGCAGTGTAGATGTGGAATCTCAGTTACTCCAGTGGGTCTAGAGTGGGCAGTGTAGATGTGGAATCTCAGTTACTCCAGTGGGTCTAGAGTGGGCAGTGTAGATGTGGAATCTCAGTTACTCCAGTGGGTCTAGAGTGGGCAGTGTGGATGTGGAATCTCGGTTACTCCAGTGGGTCTAGGGTGGGCAGTGTAGATGTGGAGTCTCAGTTAATCCAGTGGGTCTAGAGTGGGCAGTGTGGATGTGGAGTCTCAGTTAATCTAGTGGGTCTAGAGTGGGCAGTGTGGATGTGGAATCTCGGTTACTCCAGTGGGTCTAGAGTGGGCAGTGTAGATGTGGAATCTCAGTTACTCCAGTGGGTCTAGAGTGGGCAGTGTGGATGTGGAATCTCGGTTACTCCAGTGGGTCTAGGGTGGGCAGTGTAGATGTGGAGTCTCAGTTAATCCAGTGGGTCTAGAGTGGGCAGTGTGGATGTGGAGTCTCAGTTAATCCAGTGGGTCTAGAGTGGGCAGTGTGGATGTGGAATCTCGGTTACTCCAGTGGGTCTAGGGAGGGCAGTGTAGATGTGGAATCTCGGTTACTCCAGTGGGTCTAGGGAGGGCAGTGTAGATGTGGAATCTCAGTTACTCCAGTGGGTCTAGGGTGGGCAGTGTGGATGTGGAGTCTCGGTTAATCCAGTGGGTCTAGGGAGGGCAGTGTAGATGTGGAATCTCGGTTACTCCAGTGGGTCTAGGGTGGGCAGTGTAGATGTGGAATCACGGTTACTCCAGTGGGTCTAGGGAGGGCAGTGTAGATGTGGAATCTCGGTTACTCCAGTGGGTCTAGAGTGGGCAGTGTGGATGTGGAATCTCGGTTACTCCAGTAGGTCTAGGGTGGGCAGTGTAGATGTGGAATCTCGGTTACTCCAGTGGGTCTAGGGAGGGCAGTGTAGATGTGGAATCTCGGTTACTCCAGTGGGTCTAGAGTGGGGAGTGTGGATGTGGAGTCTCGGTTACTCCAGTGGGTCTAGGATGGGGAGTGTGGATGTGGAGTCTCGGTTACTCCAGTGGGTCTAGGATGGGCAGTGTGGATGTGGAATCTCAGTTACTCTAGTGGGTCAAGGGAGGGCTTGTCTGTTTCTGACATGGCAGCATCAGTTCATCTACAGGCAGCACTGGTTCATCTACAGGCAGGACTGGGACATTTTAGTAGCATGCAAATGAAATATGTAGGTTAGATGTGTAAAAATGAACACTACATGAACAGTCCATATACAGTAGACATGCTAGTGACCACAGTCCTGAGGGACCAGAGGGTGACCATTGTCTACAGGGGCCAGAGGGTGACCACAGTCCTGAGGGACCAGAGGGTGACCACAATCCTCAGGGACTAGAGGGTGACCATTGTCTAAAGGGGCCAGAGGGTGACCACAGTCCTGAGGGACCAGAGGGTGACCACAATCCTGAGGGACTAGAGGGTGACCACAATCCTGAGGGACCAGAGGGTGACCACAGTCCTGAGGAACCAGAGGGTGACCACAGTCCTGAGGGACCATGAGAGTTCCCTGGGAAATTGCATTCCATGAAGTTGCTGGATGACAGATTACCAGGAAACACTATGATCAGGGGCTGCAAGCTTTGCATCTGTATAAAAAAGAAAGGTTAACCTATATATTTAAAAATTGGGAGTGTGTCAGAGTCTGAATTAAAGCTGGAAGCCTGTTCCATAACTAAGGGACTTTATAGGATCAAACCCCAGCTGTAATCTTACTAATTCCATGGAATAAGGGAAACCTTGCATTCTGAGTGCACAATAGGCAAGGTGGGTTACAGTATGACATGTGTTCACTCAGATACTGTGGGGACAGACCATTTAGCGCTTTATACATCAACAAGAGCATTTTAAATCGATCTGAAATTTCACTGAGAGCCAGCCCAGAGCTGACAGAACTAATGTGGTCAAATTTTCTAGCCCTTGTTAGGACTCTGGTTGCTCTATTCTGCATGAGTTTATTTAATGACTTTTTAGAGTATCCAGTTAGTAAAGTAATCCAATCTTGATTGGTTAAAAGTATGGACCAATTTCTCTGCATCCGATGAGGAGAGTGTCTCAGTTTAGCAATATTATGTAAATGAAAAAGGCAGTTTTAGCAACATTTAAAAAATGAATGTATAATGAGATCTCAGAGTCAGTAGTAACGCCCAAGTATTTTACAACACGTTTGAGTGTTACTGAAAAGTCACGAAGATTTAGTAAAATATTATATACATTGCTTCTTGCAGCTCTGGGTCCAAGCAATAGCACCCAGCCTTAGCAAGGATGCTGCATCAAGCTCTTTGGTCTATTTGGTCTTATGCTTTTTTCTTCCACCCCAACAGCACCTTGAAGCCAATGTCTGTACACCTTTGTGTGCGGTATCAGTGGAGAAGCGTGGGTCATGAAGTCTTCCAGTACCTGATGGAGACTGTGATGGGATTCCTGGTCCCATTCACCCTCATCGTATCGTGCTACATGTCAGTCATGTGTTGCATGCGCAGTGCTATGTTCCGGGGAAGGGTGAAGGGTGCCTTCCTCATCTTCCTCATCATCATCACCTTTGTTGTCTTTTGGCTGCCATACCACATGATTAACATTATACAAGTACAATCCATAGCATGGTAAACCTTCTCTGTTAAAGGAAGCCCAAAATTAATTTGGCCAAAATTGCTATCATGGGTAAAAACAAAAGTTAGGAGATAATAAATGGAAAATGATACCCACTGGCTTTTGTATCATGCTGTTAGCCTGTAGCCAGGTCAGTGTATATGACTGCTGTGTAAACACTTAATAGTTTAGTCCTATTATGTTGATACTGCAGGGGTTGTTGGTCTACAACTCAGGCCAAAGTCAGGTCACAGTCTCTACCCACAAAGGACTAGGTAATTCATTGAATCAGGTGTATTAAATCCAGAAAAAAATTAAAAAGTCTAAGCCAGAGGTCCCCAGCCATGTTCTTGGAGATCTTCCTTGCATAGTTTCAACACTCGATGAGACATGTTGCAGATTAAAGGTGAAACCCTTTGCAAGAAGGTAGATGGTGCAGACTGGATGGTGGAGACTGACCTGCAGATGAGTTCCTACCCTAATCTGAAACTGCTCAAGACAGTGAAGGCCTTCAGCAACGTCGGGATACGAGAGTCAGGTATACTGACGCTAACCCCTGGGCAGTCGGTAGGGCTCCGGGACTGCAGAGGGCCCTGGCCGGCTTGGCCATGTCCTCATGTCCTCCCTTCAATTTCGTCCAGGTGACTGGGTTGTTGCAGAGCCAATCTTACCATGCTGGCTAAGGCCGCCCGGCCCAACACGACGGCATTTGCGTTCCTGAGCAGAAGCGTGAACCCCGTTCTCTGCGTCCTCGCTGGCAGCTCGCACATCCGCCACTCTGGCCTCCACTTCATGGCCAGGCTTTTCAAAGGTACCCGCCCCGTCCAGGCCGCCAGCAGTAGCAGGCCGCACACGTCAGCCATGACAGAAATGGTCAGATCCACCCAGGGGCTAGGAACAAGCGCTGCAGATTGGAGGAGGAGAAAAACATCAAGATGAGCAGAAGACAGGAGCTCAGGACTCTGACCACTGTGGAATGATATTACAGAGTGCAAGTGACAAAAAATGACCGTCATACTACATTGCTGAAAGGTTGTTGATGGAGCTCTAGAGAGCTTACAGAGACAAGCTGCCCCCTGGAAAGGCTTTTACCAGGATCTCGCACTGCTCTGATTTTTGAGCGTAGTGACTTTCAGTTGAGCTGTGTGTGTGTTGTCATTTCCTTATTTTCATATGTGCAGCATAACCTGTTATATGCACCATGTATCTGTGTTAGGGTTGTTTTTTAATTTTTTTTTATTTTAAATTAGAAGGCATTTTTATCAGCATACAATTATAGAGTTCCAAAAAGAACTCTATAATTGGACATATTTAAATGGGACATCTGCATGCTGTGCTGTTGTAGTCACGAAATGCGGCAGTTGGCAGCACATTTGAATGTTATTTTTAACATCTTGCTTGTCTAATTTGATTAAGTTATAAAAGGTCAGACAGCACCTGAAGACAAACCCCGTAACTTTATACTTTCATTGCTTGTCACGACTTCTTATAAATTATTTTGCAAGGAGACACTGGATCAGTTTAATTGTCACAATCAACACAGGAATAAATAGCAGTACTTGATTTAAATGTGCCTCACATATCCAGGAATCTCACATATTAAATAAGCATGTTCATGATGGGTGAACCGGCTTCCATCTGAGATGTGAGAGACGGATCACCATGACATGGTTCCACTGTAAGACAGATAACAGTCTTTTGAAGACAGAATATGCTGAAACACCAGATGTAGGCAGTTTTCCTTTTTATCTGTAAGATTCATAATCTGCTCATGTCAGCCCAGTGATATGATTCAATCAACTGCAGACACACCATAAAAATAATATAAATAGTTTTACTGATTATATGTATAGAAAGGAAGATGAGAAACTGACGAACTTCAGAGACGAACCATAACCTCATTGCTTAACAGTATGTTCAGATTAGTAACACTGCATTTTTTTTTTATTAAAAACCATGAGTTTATCTCCGTTTGAATGTTGTAAGGATGTACGTTTTACCAGATGGACTAAATGCGGACTAAACTTATTTATTCGAAAAACAGCATTTATATATATATATATATATATATATATATATATATATATATATATATATATATATATATATATATATATATATATATATGATTCTAAGAAAACGGCATCAAATGTTTTATCATTATGGAGAATAGTGCAGATATACGGCCAAGAAACCAGGAGAAAAAGACAGCGCTCACAAAGACCTGAGACCATGCCAAATCCATATCTATATTCCTTTGCTAGGGTAGGGTTGGTGATTTCATTAGCCTGCCTTTATTAACCAACCTATGGATCCTGGCTAGTTTACAAAGGGGAAAAAACTCTTGTGTGTAACGTTGAGCGGTTAGGAGGCGGACGCGTGTGCGGAGAAGAGCGAGATTTATTAAGAGCAAATCCAGAGGCGTAGTCATTATAGCAGTCCAGGGTCACAGAGCCAACACGAAGAGTACGAGAATATATTATCAAACCATCAAAGCACACGAAGGCAAGCAGGCTATAAGAGGCTTTGAAACAGACACAAGCATTCAAATAAACACAGTGACGTTAACAACGAACAGACTAGAGACAGGGCATACAACAGGGTTTAAATACATGAACTAAACGAGGGACAGATGTGGAAAATCAAACGTGGGGCGCAAAAAATGAAACTACGGCTTGGAATAAAATACACAAGACGGAGGATACAGAGGCCGGGGAAGGATTAACCGTGACGTGGTGATCTTATGATATGCACTTAATACAGCATTACTGCAAATGTTTTAAGGTTCTCTACAGATGCATTCCATGAGTACAGTCACAAAGAAATCAATGACTGCCAGGATCGTGGTAGTGGGTAAGAATGTCCATGACCCTGCAGTGAAAAATGGCATTATGGGAACTGTGGTTTGTTAAGGAAGGTTGGGTGAGAGTTCAAAAAGGCCTGCATGATGTTCACTTTTTTCTAACTTATCTAACAGATTCGCTGGTTTTATCTTACTGTAACTTGAACACATAGTAGCTACAAATACCCTCTCGAAACCTAAAACTGGCTATTTCTACCAACACAGACATGTCCATTTGCTTCTGGGAATCATTCTATTGTAAATGTAATGTTTTAAAAATGATCAAGCAAATAAACACATTATGTCACAAACACGTTTAGATATCTTTGCTTTGCCATGCAGTTTTTATATAGTGAGGATGTGCAGAGAATGTTTACGCATGGCCACCTTCATCATATATAGGGTGCATGAGTAAGAGAGCGTGAGCAAGAGGTGGAGTATAGACGTTAAAAAGAAAAGCTCAGCTTTGCATGCATGCACTCATTTAGCAAGATTCCCCATTTGTAGTGGTTATGGTGGATCAGTTGGGCTGGCCAGCGGCACTGGCACTTAAATAGAGTCTCATGTACGGTGACTTATGCTTTTCATCGGTCTTATCCTGGCAGTCTCCTAGATGCATATACATATCATATACAGTATACACAATGCATGCACCGTCTGGGGCCATGCTACCCTGTTGAGAGCTGACACGCTTCTTTTTTTTTACCAGTAATTTCAAGACCTTTTCCTTTTTCCTATATTGTGGAGATGTCATCTGAACCATTGACATCTCCACAATATAATCTCCTTGATAAAAGCCTGAACTATTATTTTATTTATTCCAACCTGGACTATTACTTTATTTATTTTACAATTCATACTTTCGTCCTGGATTGAGATATATGGTCAGCAATGTCAATATAGCCTCTCTCTTCTAACATTTTTTTTGTCAGTGTCTTTTTGCTGAGGGATTCTTACTAAGATCGATTTATCCCGTTTGTAGAATTTGGTTCAACTGTGTGATTGGAACTCTGCAGCAAATTAACTGTTGTCTTCCTGGCACCAATTATTTTGAATATCAACTACATTTATGCAAAAATCAGACCTATGATGGTCCTGGCAGACAAGAATCCAACAAAGCACATTAAAATACAGAACTGAGGATATTTTGGTACGTAGAATTGTTGTGATATTAAATGTAATATTGTGGACACCTAGTGGTTAATTCTGGCAGTGCAATCAGGAGCTCGAATGCGAAATCTGTAATGGTCTGGCCATAACCTGCACCATAGGAAATATAACATCTTGGTATATCTGTTCAGTGTTTTGCATTTCAAAAGATGAATTTCATAAGTACAGAGTTTACCACTGTCATTTGTAAAACAGAACCTTTTGTTTTTATGTTTCAGACCCATCTTATAAATAACAGGCATACTTCCTTACTGGGAGTGGGGGTGTTCCTCTAATTGGTGCAGTAGATTAAATTTCCTGTACAGTGTAGCTGGCACTGCTAGAGTGATTCAAGATGAGGCAATATTTGTGTGGTTAGACAGTTGAGTGGTTTGAGAGTTTTATGCACATCTTTGATATGATCAGTTAGACGTTTCTAGATAAGGACTGGTTTTGCATGTTTATATGTCAGATAGCCAGAGGTGTTTCTTTTAGAATGATGAAACATATTAAATTGATTATCAACAATAAAACATTTGTTAAATGTCTGCTGAAACAATACTAATGCAAGAGTTGCTTTTAACAGAATTCTTTTGCTGTTCTGTTTCATGTAAAATGATTAGGGTTTCTGGATCCCAGAGCATGCTGAGACTGGTCTTGTTAAAGATTTAATCTTGAAGCAGAACACTAATTTTGACGTTAACAGAGAAGGTTGGTTATGCTCTTCCTCTGTGATACCTTCTGCTGTTCCTTACTATCTCAGCTCAGTTGCTTTTACATTAGTATTTGAGAGAGAGAAAGAAACATTTATTATTTGTAAATACATAAATGTACCATTCATTGCTAAGTCTAGTTGTAGTTGAAAGGCTACTACACATTCCTGTGAGTGAGGTTTCTCCACACATGGCACGTTTTCATTATTGCAAACTGGATGTGAATATCTCGTCATTTTGTTGCCATGGACACGGGACTAATAAAATGTGTTTTTCTATCCTGTTGGTGTCATGACAAAAAAATCACAGCACTGACCGAATATTGCCTTTTGCCATGGCGTATTCATAGTCCAGTAGTCCGAGGCTGTGCTTTAGCGGGGACCGTTTCTCATTGCGGCAAACGTGGTGTGCTCCATAGCGCCCTCTAATGCTATGGGTATTTCTCTACTAATTCATTATTAGTCGTCGTGCCATAGAGTTGTCGATGGGCAGCGTCCATTTAGCCACGCACAACCTCCAAAAACAGCGAGAGATGTCTGTAATGCCAACGAAAAGCTTTTTTGGCAAAACCAGGCATGACAATGTTTACTAGATTTAAATGCACTTCAGAAATCAAAAGGTGCAACTGTATAGGTCAAGAACGCGTAAAAAATACGACACACTGGCTTGACACGTCTTCATATTAACAGAAAATAGCTGTAGCGTTTAACTCTGCGCTGTTCAGTTTCAACGCCACTGCAAAACTATTATAAGTGATTTCGATTCTGATTTATCATTTAAACCACATATTAAAAACTGCTCTCCCTACCTTCAGACTACACCACTGAATGTGACAAATTTTGATATGACCAATGATTTGCTATGAGGGGGGTTTTGTGCATGCTATAGGTTGTGCATGTGCAGTCTATAGGTTTCGCCAAGGGCTCTGTGTGACGCAGTCGCTCGGGCAGTGTTGGGGAAATATCGCGAGATGTTAGTTTGAAAAGTGGCGGTTTGGCACCAGTTTAAACAGGAGAAACGGTTTTCGGAAGCAAGGAAACATCTTAAAGTAAAGTACACTTTGTTCTACTTGATAATAATTTAAGTAGACGTAACATTGTTTGATTACAGCAATGCGAAGTTATTTGGAGTCATTTTGATAGCCAAAAGAGTAATTGTGCACATCGACAACGTCGTTTTCAATGGCTTTGCTACACACAGGCCTCGCGTTAGCTGATAGGGTTATATTGTGACTTTAGTTACATTTCGAGACATTGTAAGGGGAATGATTAATTTATGAACTGCTAGCTGTCTAGTGAAGGCGAGTAACCCATGTTAACCTGGCTAACGTAACCTAGAGGTCGTGTTTAAGATTAGCACAGCTGGCTTAAGACAGCAGGGTAGCTGCGTATGAGGCTATGAATACACTTAAATGGAGTAAAACATTTACTTCTAAAACAACCATCGATACCAGCCCCTGATTACAATTCAACAGAATACACAATTCGGCCCGAGATATGTGATTTCTGCAGGATCACTAATTTGTTTCACGTTAATCGTTTTCACATAGAGCGTTAAATCTGCAATGGGGATTGGAAAAATAAGGTAATGGCATGGCAATATATTGACCTAAATTAAAGCTTTATGGAGAATGTTCCTGGATGTTTTCTAACACGTTCAAGAATATCGTCCTATAAGTGCACATTAACCAACGAATGTCTGGTGTTACTTACACAAAACCTTTAGGAAGATTCTTTTGGATTTGTTTGGTTATAAATTATTTAACTAACTGCATTTCACTGTGATTTTGGGAATCTGTGTGCATTTTCTGTTGCTTTTCGGTACACAGTGGTCTTGGTTAAGACGTCCTCATAAGTTATGCATCCAAATGTAACATGGTGAAGTCATCTGTAACGCTACATGACTCTTTCAGGACCGTCGACATGACAGCTGAAAACGAACTTGAGATAAAAGAAGCTTTTCAGCGTGCACAGAAAGCTCACAACAACAAAGCCAAGCTTGTAGCCAGTTTGAAGAACAGATATGTTAAGGTAAACCCCTTAAATGACCGATGCACTCCTAAGTGTCGCCTTTTGGGGGGCGGGCATTACTCCAAGTCACTGTTCATTCTCAAAGTGCATCAATATCACTATTCAAGTGAACTAGTTTTATGTTCTGCTATACTTTGTGCTTGTAGCTGGAGGACAAGTCTGAGTTCCATGAGGAGTTCCTCCGTTGCCTGAAGTATGCCATGATCATCTACACAAGAGAACCTGCGGTGGAAAATGTCATAGATTTTGCAGTGAAATTTGCTGTTAGTTTTGAAACACCTGTGAATGAAGAGGAGGAGGAGGAGGAGGAGGAGGAAGATATTTCATTTCTGAATTTCCTGTTTAACTTTCTTTTGGAGGTAATCCTGAGTCTCCTTGAACAGACTTTTTGTGTTTAGGGACATTTTATAAATGTACAGACTCCTAAAAGAGCCCCTTGTTTTACTAATGTAACTTCTTGCAATGTTCCCCTGGTTTGGGGTTATGAATAGCCTCATAACGGGGAGCCAAAACTGAAAGATATGCAGAGAAGGCTTTTCCCAACATACAGTGGGTTGACAGATTGTTGATATGTCAATATTTCTCTCTCTTCTCTTTTAGTCTCATGGAGCCAGCAGTCATGCAGTGAGGTTTCGTGTATGTCAGCTGGTGAATAAACTGTTGGGGAGTCTGAGTGAGAGTGCCCAGATAGATGATGATCTTTGTGAGAGGATCCATGAAGTCATGCTCATTAGAGTAACAGACAAATACCCAAATGTCAGAATCCAGGCGGCACTGGCAATGGCCAGGCTGCAGGACCCCAGCAATGAACACTGCCCCACTATCAAAGGTACCAGTTCTTCCAAGGCTTGTGTGCTTGTACATACTATAGCTGAGGGCAGTTAACTCTGGATTTGGCCCATGGAGGTAATGGATATGATGTATACATACCCCCTGACTTCTGTGGAGATTCTAAATAGCCAGGCATACACAGTGGGGGAAGTGCTGTAAGTTATTGTGATGATGACACAAGCCATTATGCTTACTGGGATGTCAAAAACCCACTGAGAATTATTTTATATTCTGTATCTAAATTAAAATCAAGCAATATAATCTTAATTATTAAAATGGGGGAAACAATGGCCTATGAGCTTGGCAATAAACTGTAGTAAGTCGTGAATAAGTGATAAACAGCTTTTTATTTCTCCCTCTCTCCTGCTGTTATGTGTAGCATACATCTTGCTTCTGGACAATGACTCCAACCCTGAGGTTCGCCGCGCTGTTCTGTCTTGCATTGCTCCTTCAGCCTTTACACTCCCTAAAATCTACAAACGCACTCGGGATGTCAAAGAGAAAGTCAGGAAACTGGCCTATCAGGTGTGGCTCTTCACTAAAACCTGCAGTCCGTCCAAGCAGATAGATGTAAAACCTAAGATTAATCATTTTGTTTCAAATAAGGGATGCTGTTAAGGTGGTGAGGATACCTTGGTACGGTGATGACGTTTTGAGGCTGCTGGTGTTTTGCTTAATTTATCCTTCACCCTCGTTTTTCTTAAGGAAAGCAATCCCACAGAAAACACAGGCACTTGCTTAGGCGTGTTATTCGTCTAGCAGACTGGAAATTCTGCTCCTTCATGTTGAAGGGTTTTTGATGATTGTGTTCTTTCAGGTGCTTGCTGAAAAAGTTCATATTCGAGCTTTGACTATTGCACAAAGAGTCAGTCTACTGCACCAAGGCCTCAATGACTCAGCAGGTGTGAAGGTTTTATTTTAGTATACTCATTATACGTTAATCAATCTAAATACAGTGGATTGGGTATGACATGGTGAACCGTAAAGTTCAGGGTGAAGAGTTGATTTTCGGATCATTAGGCAGTGTTTATTAATTCTTAGATGTTTCTCTCCTTTTCTCAGATTCGGTGAAGGATGTTGTAAAGACTGATTTACTGCCTGCATGGTTGCAGTTACTGCAGGGAGATGTTTTACAGTTGCTGCATAGACTAGATGTTGAAAATTGTGCGGAGACTGCAGTTTCTGCCCTGCATGCTCTTTTCTCCATGATGACGACCTTTGACGAACTCCTGCAGAATGGCCCCCAGCTGGATGAGCGGTGAGGACCCATGAAAGGGTGCATGCCTGAGTCAGTTGTGGCTCAAAACCTCTGTAGTTTTGTGATGGGTGCTGTCTCTGTTCTTTTTGTAAGTGTCATACAGTTTCAGACCACATTAACTGATTAATTTGACATTAACATTTGATACAGTCTGGAGCAAGAGTTTGTCAGGTTGCGGTTTGTAGTATGCTAATTGGTCACTGTAAGCATCGCCTATCAGCTTCATGTCTCCAGTAGAACCAACTAAAGAAGCAACATTTTGAGATCAGAGGTGTCTTTGTATCTGAGGTCCTGCTGAAATATGTTTTGGGTTTTTTTGCTTGCCTAAGAGGCACTGCATTACTTTATTTACTGCATTAACCAAAGTGTGTGTGTGTGTGTGGTTGGGGGGGGCGCTGAATAGGAAGCTGATTCCTGTGGACTCTCTGTCGTGTGAGAATGTGTTGTACTGGAGGGCCCTGTGTGAATTTATCAAGAGCAAAGGTGCTGAGGGGGAGGAGCTACTTGAGCGTCTTCTGCCTGAACCTGCTATATTTGCTGAATACCTGTACAGGTAAATACCTGCACCTAGACTGTGATGGTAGTTATGCCACATCTCTACTGCCAAATCTTGGAATGTCTGCTGGACTTACTATTTAAAACTGTTAAAAATGCCTGATAGTCAGTGATCAATACCAAATGTCTACAAAACTAATTATTCTGCCATAGGCAGATCGAGTATACAGACAGGTAAACTGCTGTAGTACCTGCTGTTTAATGGGTGGTGCTAAGTTTGGGGCATGTCATTGTAATTGTGTGTGTGTGTGTGTGTGTGTGTGTGTGTGTGTGTGTGTGCGTGCGCACGCGCGCATATACGTCTGTTTCTCAGTTATCTGAAGAGTGTTCCCTTGATGTCTGAGGAAGAGAAGGCTGACATGACTCAGCTGGAATTGGTGATGACAAAAGAGTTCATTGGCCAGCAGCTGATCCTGCTGGTGGGCTGTCTGGACACTTCAGAAGAAGGGGGCAGGTATGGTCAGCATGCCCAGAGGAATCCCCCAGCTCTCACTGCTCGCCTACAAATAAAAGAAAAGGCAGAATGTTAGAAAGAGTGACTCACTCTGTGTGCAGCGTGTCCTCTTATTCACAACAGCCTGGCACTGTCCCACAATGCCGTGTTCCAGGAAGCGGGTGCTTGCCGTGCTGCAGGAGATGCTGGTGCTGCCCAACACTCCACTCTCTCTGATTGGACAGCTGGTGCAGAAGCTTGTGGGGATGCTTCAAGATGACCAGCAACGTATTGCAGTGGTCTGTTGTTGTTTTTTTGCAGAACCCGCTTCTAATCTGACCTTACCTCGTCTTCCTCAGTTAGAATCTGGTTTTCGTTCTTCTGATGATGTCTTAATTTTCTTAAACTTTGTGACTGCTATTCACAGTAAGTGAATGATATTAAGAAGTAGTCAATTTAATAAAATTTGTGAAGCACTTGAAAGGAAAGCTCAGTTTTGGCTGTTAATTGCTCAAACGATGCCCAGCATATGCATGCATTTAGTTTTGTGTCCTGCTGAAGTGGTTTACTGAGTGGTAAAAGCAGTGAGCTGTGTGGCCGGCCTGGGCTCATTGTGGAAGGTGTGTTTGTGCTTCGTGTACTGTGGAGCAGATTGCCGAGATCATCTCTGATGTGAGGGAGCCCATCGTCTCCGTTGATGACACCGTGGATGAGAATGAGAAACGCAAGAAGCAAGTCAGAGTGAGTCAGGCCTCGTTAAACAAGGCCAGCAACGCAAGGCTGCTGTTTCCGCACCGAGCAGTTGTAAGTGTCCCTCTGTCTCTGGCTAGCTGGCCGAGGTGAAGGTGCGCATCGTGGAGTCCAAGCAGGCGCTGGAGGAGTGTATCAGCTGCCAGGATTTTGGCCGCGCGGCCGAGCTGAAAGATTCCATCTCCCAGCTGGAGGAACTGCGTGCCAAGATTTCTCTGGAGGCCTCCCAGGCAGACCACATCAAAGAGCAACGGGTAGAGAAGGTACACACAACTAACACACACCCTCACCCACATCAACACATACAACCGAGTCTCACGCACAGGTACGTATAGAACTCCGAACGTCGTTGTGTAGCGCCGTGTCTCGCTCACATGCTTTACTGCTTCTGCCGCTGATTGAACACGCTGGCTTCAGCTCGAAGAATTTCCACATCATATGGGTTTACGTGTTTGATTGAAAGCACAGTGTACTTGACTCTCTCTTTTTAATTAACAAACTGCTTTCACCTTAATGGTGAATAATTAACAGCGATCTTTCTGCTATTATGCCATCAGTGAGTTCGGTACGATATGGCACCGTGGTGAAAATTTAAAGGCAGCCAAATTGAATTCACTGTTTGTGATTTACAATCACATATTAAAGGGTTTTCTTTTTGTGTGTGTTTGTAGAATAGTCATGTAATTTTGTTATTTTTCAAACTATTTAAAAGTTTGTGTGTGCGACAGGCATTAGGTTATGGCAGTGAGATGGGATTAGCTATAGCGACATGGTCCTGGAGACTTGGGGCTCACCACAGCATTTAAAACACACGTGTGTGCGCACATAGACACTACTGGTATTGTACCCACTCTAGCAAACACAGACAACTGCAAATTAAAAACTGGCTAAATTAGCCTGGCAGTAATAGATAAACAATCAATAATTGCAAACTGAAGCTTTTAGGTTTGGTCAAACTGTAGGAGTGTTCTGGTGTGGGGTTGTCAGGATTTTTAATGTTTTAGTTGTCTTCCTAATCTTGTTTGGGAGTCATTTACAGATGATTGATACGGTGCATGGGCAGAATGTTTTAGTACAGGAATGAGCAATTGCGTAGGTGTCTGTCTTTACTATTTTCAATTTAAGTGATCCCATTCTAAAAGGACAATATTGAACACGTCAGATTGATGGGTTCACACGAGTCAGTTGTTTCTCAGCAGCACATGTTGGGGGGGAGGCGCATGTCTTAATGTAACACAATATTTATAGAAAAACAATTTTGTGTGTGTGGTAGAGGAGAAGGGTGTACTGCTTTCACTGGAAAACTTGCTTATTTACAATTTTCACACACCTTACACCATATAAAAAAACAACAATATTTTAAAAGCAATCTGTTGCATTTCTATAGACTGCTTCATTTGTGCATCTTGCTATTAGATTGGTGTGCAGTTATTGACGCGGTGGTAAACACAACTTGATTATGGAAATTCACATGAATAGTATGTGTACATATTGTAGAAATCGACTGGCCTTTTTAAAAAAAAATTTTAGAAAAAGGTCAGCACAATTAAAAATGCTTTGTTGAAGACATCATCTGACAAATTCTCTCCATCAACATTAATAGTGCATAGGCCAGTACTGTGAGAATTAACATACAATATGCTATTCAGCTCTTAATGGATACTGTCCAGTTTAATGGACGTCCAAATAAGCTTCTCTCAGGCAAAATCTTGGAAATTGCCTTCTGACGCTTGGATCTTTGCTCGTGACACAATCTGGATGCTGCAATTTCAGGTTTCCAGCTGCATGAACACCAAACCAATATCTTTAGTAGATTTAACAGCGTGGCTGTGGTCTGACTTGCTTGCCTTGCAAATGTTCCTGCCTCAGCTGCTTCTGTGAGTGAAACGGTTGTGCTGTGGTTTCCTGCGTCGTTTCCTGTGTAGGCGCACATGAATGTATTAAGGGTGGAAATCTCGAGGTACCTCACAATTTAATTTTGTTCACTTTAGGGCTATTATAAACAGTTTCCTTGTGACCACCACAAAACAAAAAAGTACTACTGTTTTATTAAATGTGAGTTACAAATGAGGTTCATGAGGTGCTTCACGTAAATGTAAAAAAAACAACAACTAGATTTAAGTAGTTTTGTGCAACAACTTGTGCATAGAAAAAGCTCTGATGTCCTTCTGATAATTTCCACACTGCAGCCTCTGGAAAGTTGTGCTGGAACCTGAAAGCAGTGCAGTGTTGATCCTCCTGGCTGGTAGTTGGCGCTCATGCTGCCAGGCTAAACCAGCTCTTCACTAGTGCACTGTCAGCATTTGTACATGTGTGTTTTGTGTTTTGAAAAGTCTTGGCTTTCAGGTGTGGAGCTTGGCCACAGCACTGTGTCATCTCTAGACTCTACCAAGGTAAACCCACTGGAGTTGAAATGCCCAATGTGCTGTAAAAGGTCTTTGACCTGAAAAAGCTGTGGGTCTTTAAAAACAAAGAACAAACAAACAAACAAACAAAAAAACACACGCTCTAGAAATTGTCATAATTTTGCTGTGTGTGTTTGGCTCTAGAATGATCCAGAGACTTTGCTGAAGTGTCTGACGATGTGTGCAGAGGTGATCAAACGGATGAATATCAACAGAGGAATTTGCCCAACAATGAATGCTCTCATAGAGTCTCTGGTAACGCGTGTTCACACTTATACACACTGAATGAAAGCCAGTCGCTGTCCCTATAAAGACACACACACTGCCTGTACACTGTCACATACAAATATGTCCACACACATACAGAGCACAAGAATTAAAGGAATACTCCAGTGTCTGTTAAGTCTAAAAGCTTTTTGAGAGGCTCGGTGCTGGGCTTGTTCCTTAACCGAGTCTCTAACCGAGCTATTTGACCTGTTTGTAGATTCTGCCGAGTGTGTCCAACGCCAACCCGACGGTGAGGAACATGGCTGTGGTCTGTGTGGGCACTGCTGCTCTCCACAGCAGAGATCTGGCCAACACACACCTGGTACTGCTTCTGCAGGTATTTGTCAAGCACACACCTTGGACACTTCAAACTGCATCCCCACACTCTCCCCTCTTTCTGATTTCTCTGATTAATCATTATTTTTTACTATTCAGTATTTAGTGAAACACCAATATTATTTAAAATGTTGACGATAATGTTGACATCCTTGGAGAAAAAAGATCCCCATTGAAGAGAAGATGCAATGCTTGAGCACAGATTACCTGTAGGGTTCCTCCACAGTATGAACACGTTTGAAATTCCATTTTAGTCATTTCTAGGTCTGGATAAATATGGAAAATGTTTTTCCAGACTACTGCCCCTATTCTGTGTTCTAAAATATAAAATGCAGAGTAAAAAATAAATAAATAAATAAAAATTACACGCAGAATGTTTCTCATGACAAGCAGGCAGTCGGTGCAACTGAAATAGAAATGTTGCATGCAGAGCTGCGTCCAGGGCTGTGCCCCAGGCTGCACAACAGCGCTGCCCCACAAACCCAAAATCGGTTTGAAGGGAATTGCAGGGCAGCATCTTTTAGTTGCATATATACGTGGCATCATAAATAACCGACTACTAAGCTTGGTTGAACATCCCAGGGATGTTACGCAGGGAGTTATCAAAAAAGTATGAGTAAGGAAACCACCTGGCTGCTTTTCTTCTTGTTTCCATGGACACAGTGAGGCTGCTCAGATGCCATGAAAAAATTTAATTGTTTAACCCTTTCAGCTCACATTGGTTCTTATTTATAAAAGTGATTTTAAAATATGTGGGGAAACAATGTATTTATTCAATATGTTAAGGGAAGGTATACAGTTATTTAAATTTACATGACAAAAACTGAACATTTTTAGCATTGCAGCTTGAATAAAGTACTGAGCACTAATGCATATTTACAGTTGGCTTTGTAAATAATTTATGTACATAATAAACATCTTGCTATTTGTACTTGAATGTCCAAAATGATCTGAAAGATCTACCAAGTCTGGAAGTTTGAGTATGGAATGGAAATGGAAAATGTATTTCAAACACACTAGCTAGCTCTTTACCACAGAGTGGGTCTGTCTGAGTCAGCTCCTAAGAGGTTGAATGGTGTTGGAGTTGAATTTCCATAGAGTTCCGCTGCCCAGCCCACTGATCAAGGATTTGCGAAATAAAAATATGAACTGAACCACAAAGATCGTGGCCTTAAGAGACCCCTCTTGAAAGTGGCTGAAATTTGCTGATTGTCTGTTATTGGACTGTGGCAAGTCATATTAGATGTGTAACTTTTTTTTTGCCTTGTAATGTGAGCTGTCTGTATGTATAGGGTTTGTGTGTTTGTGTATAGATCACACAACTAGATGAACCCAAGGTCAGGATCAGTGCTCTTAGAGCTCTCATTGACCAGCTGCTTCTTAATGGCATCAACATCCTACAAGACAAGTCCACCCCTCAGCCATCTCAGGCACCTGATTTGCTAGACAGCATTGATGGACAGGCTACCCAGCCAAGTGAAGAGGACGAGGAGAGCCCTGTGCAGAGTGTGTTGAAGATGCTTTCAGAGTTCTTGGATAGTGAGGTAAGTTCTTACACAGCAAGGTGCATGTTGTACTTATGTCAGATTGAGTTGGTGTCAGTCTCACAAATGTATTCTTCATACAAACAAGGTTTCCTTTTTTGTGATATTCTACACTGATGCCTGGACCGTCAGTTTACTGTGCACACACAACTAGCCACAACAGCAAACCTATTTTTATTTTTTTTTGCCTTACTGTGCACATTTTCAGCACTCTTGAGTACAGTGTCCAACTTGGTTGTGATCAAGTATGAATTTGACATATTGTTTGCACGATTACACATTAGTCGCCAGAACATCTCTGATTTGTCTTCTGGGTAAACAGGAAGCTTCACTTTTACTGCAAGTTCATATTGCTTTTATATTGTAACTTGTTGAGATTTTATGCCTGCTCCCAAACGGCCCACCATCTGTGTAAAAGTCGGGGCTTCATCTCCAGCTTCTTTGGAGTTTCTAACCAGTTAGGTGCTACAGTATAGATGTCCCAGCAGCAGTCTGTTGAATGTGTTTTTGGGATTTAGGCTGAACTAAACAAGCTCCTGTGAGAACCGTGCGCTCTCTTCTAGATTTCCGAGCTGCGCACGGAGACGGCTGAGGGTTTGGCCAAACTCATGTACTGTGGGAGAATCGTGAGTGCAAAACTGTTCTCGCGGCTGGTGCTGCTGTGGTACAACCCTGTAACGGAGGACGACCAGAGGCTGCGTCACTGCCTGGGAGTGTTCCTACAGCTTTACGCTCGAGAGAGCAGGTACACATAACACCGACTCCCACGCCAGAGCTTGCACACAGTAAATGAAAGCATGTCAGAGAAGAGCAGGATTGCAGAATTACTTGCAAAAAAAATTTGCACTTGGTCTTTAAAAAAGAGAATATGTTTTTGCAATCATTTGTTCCCTTTCCCTGTAGAGCCCATCAAGAATGTGTGGAGCAGAGTTTTCTGCTTTCCATGAGAACTCTGTTCAACGCTCCAGTGACTTCTCCTCTCTCTGAGATTGACACTTCCAACGTGGCTGAACTCTTTGTAGAGCTCACACGACCCAGTGCTCTCATACAGCCTGCTGCCATACAGGTGCATCCATCAGAACTGCCTTAGTACAGTGTGAGATGATCGGAAAGTCGGACCTGCCTCCACTCACTCTGTTCTGTTCCTCCTCTCTTGCCCCCGTCAGGGCGCGAGCGTGCACGAATCCTTGGCGGTGCGCTTGTGTAATGAGATCCTGCGGGATGCGTCTGCTCCTGAGGTTCGTCTCTACTGCAAAACCCTTGGCTGTCTGGAGATCAGCACTGAGCCAGGACCTGCCAATAATGAACTGCAACAACTGCTCACAGAGATACTACAGGTACACCCCTGACATGTCTTAGACATGCAATAAACATTTCAGTAAACATGTTCGCATTTGGTTTCAATATGAACCTTTAAAATTCCTTGGTTGGTGCTGTGACCTTAAAAAAAAAAAAAAAAAATTAAAAACAAAAAACTCTCCTCATATCAGAAATGTATATTGCAGTTGCTTACAAAGATGCATTTAATCAACCAGTACCGGCTGTTTCTCTTTGTGTGTGTCTGACTGTGTGTGTGTGTGTGTGTGTGTGTGTAGGCGGTCAAGGATAAGTACTGTATAAGAGCTGTTGAGAAGGTCCTCAGTCAGCTGCAAGGATGCCGCAGTGCACCCACAGAGGCTCAGGACACCGTTCTGGCAGCACTGGATCATAATGCCAGTGGTATAAAAATATGTACCAACAAATATACAGAGCTGCTGTAGTTATACTTTGTAGCAGATACACAACCTGTAGTCTGGCACTTTGTCTTGTCTTTTTATAAAATGTGATGGCTTAGCAGCTTCTGATGCAAATATCTGGGAGGTTTTCTCTCTCTGACCTTCCTGACTGCTGTAAAACAGTTTAATTTGTCCTTACAGAGGCTGTGAAAGATGAGGAGGCCAAATCCAAAAGGGCCAGAAAAGGTGCTGTACTGAGATTTCATGTTTTTCCATCTGTGCTCGTTTTACATGTTTCTCATTCGCTTTTCCTTATGTCATACAGGCCAGAAAAAAGTGACCGTAGCCAAGGCTGCAAAGAAAAGCTGCAAGATGAAGGAGTCTTCTGATGAAAGGTGGGATATTAATAATCCTCAAATTCCATATAATAAATGTTCATCACAGATTACCTGATGATGATGATGCTAGATTAGTTCCTGTCTCTGCAAGTACTAACAGTGCGAGTTGTTTTTAGTGATGAGGAGAATGTTCCAGATGCACCTCCAGTGATGCGGCCCAGTCGTTGTGCCAAGACTGCAGCACTGACTAAAACCAAGCAGGACTTGACTGCCCTCATGAACAAAGAGGCCAGTCCTTAACCTGGGTTCACCTGTAGACTAGAACCCTATACCAGCAAGGACTAAAGCCAATCAAGGCCTCCTTAGTAATACCTCCACCAAATTGGCAAGCCATCTAAAAGTAAACTGCATGCCAAAAAAATCGTCATTTATTGTGGCATTTGTGCTTTTAACAGAAAATTACTTGTTTTTATGAGCATTTAGGGAATTAAGAATTCACTCAGCTCAAAGGCAAGCCAAGAGGAATTTTTAGATCTTGCAGGCCCAGTGCACTGGCACCAACTTTAAAAAAATTAACATTTGAAGGCTCAAGTTAGCACAATTTTAAGCCTCAAGCAAATTCATGAAAACTGTTTTTTCACTTGGTGTCTTTCCTTTATTCATTTTCTCACATTTGCTGTATTTCTGCAATGTTTTTACCACTGTACCTGTCCTTGAGATGATCCAGTCTTCCCAGCACTGTGGCAAAGGTCTGGCTTAAAGATAAAGGCTGTTTCAAACACCAAACTGGTCTGATGCTACCTTAGCCGCGTCATTAATGTAATGATGCTGTAAATCAAATGTCCTTGCTGTGCTGTTTGAATGACTTGCTTTCATCTTCACGGCTATTTTTAGCAGCGGGTGTATTGGCTTTGGCTCTTTAATGGCATATCCAGGAAGACTACTTTTATGCAGATTTGTAATGCTTAACCTGAAATTTGTAATAAAATGTTAACTGCATGGAGCAAAGGCTTGATAATTTGATCAGTGTTGGCCGAGGTTACGCTGGTCTACATAAGGCTAACAAATACACTGGTGTTGACATTTTTCGTTAAAGCAGTTTGAGACGTAGTTTTTCCCTCCACGGACGTGCTCAGTCTATAGTGGAACTTCAGGAAGTACATATGGATACATACGGAAGATACTCTGGATAACAGCGTCTGCAAAATGTCAATGCTAAATAAAATTTGCAGAGTATTATTTACCAAAACTGCCCCACTACGATCAGCCCATAGATCTGATCTATGTTTGCCAATAAACAATCATAACTTGAGATATTACTTCTTAATTACCATTAAACAGAAAGATTAATCACGCATGCCAGTAGCTTGCCATATTAGCAGTGGACAATTCATATAAGAAGTTTAGATTTCGTGATTTTTAAAAATCTGTCCCATGGAGGGGGAAAAAAGGACAATACATTTGGAAGATCCTTTATTGTTCTATGGACAAAAAACATACATAACCGAAATTAAAAAAAAGGAAAAAAAATTCTATGTACAGGACAGCACCAAACAACATTTGGACAGGGTTTTAGTTCCAGCCATGTCCAAACACCCCAGAATTATGGTATAACTTACTGTATTAAGAGATGATCCAGATTGTAAAAGACCTAATTTTTTCCAGCGCAAGCCTGCGTAAAGCAGGTATGAGAGTGGGGATGGGGCGCTGTACTAAATTTTGACGTTGCAAGAATAATGGGATGCTACAACCAGTAACGCAACAACAGCAGTTGAAACTGTAGCCATCAGGGCACAGGAATTGCATGATATCCTTTCAGAGTGGGACTAGATTTATGCACATGGGGTTAATAAATCTGATTAAAAAAAAAAAAATCAGCTGGGGCCCTGGATAAGATAGAACTCTGGTTCCTAGAGGATTCTGATACCAATCTGAAGTGAGGCCATCATGCATTTCTAGTGGAGTGCAGGAAACACGTACTGCATTGCAGATAGCACGGCCAAGGATTTGTATCTAAACATAAAGCTTCTTTATTTCATGAAGGGAAGAGGAAAAGTTGGTTTGGTAATGACCTAAAAGCTTTTAATAAAATGTTAAAAAATAAAATCTTACCACCTGCTTAATAAGGTAAAACATTGCACCAAAGAGATACTTATATATGTACATTACAACGGTGGCAGCCTACAACTTTAAAATAATTATAAAAGGTAACATTTAAGTTTTGTAGTGCAACAACAGAAACTTGGGTTAATGCTTTCGAGAGGAATTTCCATGTAACAGTCTGATCATAAACTGAATGAGAATTTCACAAACAATACAAGAGAACAAGAACAGGAAAACGAGAACAGGAGGTATGTTTCTGCTACACAGGATGACAAGGCCAGCCACTGTTTCACTATAATCCTTTGAGAACATATTGATGGGTAACCAGCATGTTTTGCATCTATAGCTCTTCAAAATCTATAGATCTGCAAGGAATATTGCATTAGGATAAAATTAGGATAAATGAAATCTCTGAATTAAGAGATTGTAGCATTGTAGGTTCATAAATTAGTAATCTGAGAATTGGATGGTTCTCCAGCAGTTACCTACAGGAAGAGCATTCAGAACCAAAGAACATTTCACAAACATTAGGGAGAAAAGGTGGGGATGGGGTGGAACATAATTTAAACATTGTTTCCATGGTAATTATTTGATATTTGATTTCGAATGTAGCTACAGTGTATCGGTTAACAAAAGACAATACTTATGTACTTCAGTATTAGGCTGGCAAATTCAGAATAAAGAGAGGAGCTTTAAAAATGTGAAAACAATGGGTATGCTTTCAGACAAAATGAAAATGAGTTTAAATAGTGCAAGTTCTCTTTCAAGTTTTTTGCTACATGATGCTTGCTGAGGTTGCGTGCAGATCCTAATGCTCTTGTTATTCAGCCAGACCATCATTAAAGGCACCAAATATCTCAGTACTACATAATGTCCTGCTGAGAATGAACAGATTCCGACTATTTGGATGGTCCTGTAAATAAGAATGTTGCAGGATAAAATTACACTTCATGTGAAAGACAACAAAATATTAGAAACAACTAAAGGGGGATGGTCACTTTTTAAGAAGAAAAGATGATTCTTACATTGTGTATTCTGACACAATGATTCCATGAATATTTCAGAGAAAAATGAGAACTCACAAAGCAACCCGTACCTAGATAAGAACATTACTTTTTATAGAAAATGTATTTTCTTTTTTTTTAATCAACCAAAAGCAAGACGTTTTCTGTGATGCCTTTCACATTATTTAGGTTGTAGTTCACTCTTTACCTGTACATGTGACAAGGTCCTTATATGCTGGAAGAGCCCTGTCCATGCTTTCCCAATACAGCACAGCTGCACCATGTACGAGTGCAGATTTCAAGCAAGGTATCCAGCTATCCAACGATTTTCCTCAATCTCATTCACTTTTGATTCATTTCATTCATTAATCTCAGTTTGAACCTAACTATCTACATGACCTTTGGGCAGTTTGAAAACTAAACTGTCCCCCAAAATTCCCTACCACTGCATTTCTACTTCCTTGCAAGTCTCTTGCCAAAAACTAGCTTTGATTAGCCCAGTGTAACTAAATGCTATCAAGGAAAAAGGTAACTTATCTTGCCATGCCTGTCTTGCAGTTCCCATGATTCTGTTTATCGTTTGATTTTCAAGTTCACATATAATGTGGTTACATAGGATGCATAATTAACAGTTAAATTGAATTAAGAGCAAATGTAGTTTTAGCTTTTGTTCCACACAAAATGTAGTCTTAAGTTATAAAAATGTACTGTCATAGCATAAAACAATACTGTAGCTTGCACAATTTCACTTGATTAGGTATTAAATCAGACTGGACTGGGAATTAAATCAGACTAATTAAACAGAAATGTTTGTAATGCGCAGCACTACTTTCTTGGAAGGTTTACCTACAAATCCAATCTGACTTCTGAATGTCAGAAACAAAGAGCACCTCAATAAAACAGCTGGATTTGTTAGCAGATGAGAGTGCTGATATAGTTTAAAACCTTTAAAAATGTTTAGCTCCATGTTTAGCAATATTGGGAGCTTCTTGTGTATTTTGTTTAGTAATAGCATTTCACACTTAAAAGTGTGACCATCCCACTTCAAAAATAACAATGAATATTTATGTATGTGCGATAAAGTTTTGTTTTTGTATGATGCAGAACATACTTACCAAGTACAAAGTCACACCACCTTGCTCCCAGAACGCCTCTGCTGCTCCTCGATTGTCTTGCCAGTTTTGCTGGGGGTGACTCCCCACGGCAGCTTCCACGCTTCCTG
Source organism: Electrophorus electricus (assembly GCF_041902795.1). NCBI lineage: Eukaryota > Metazoa > Chordata > Actinopteri > Gymnotiformes > Gymnotidae > Electrophorus > Electrophorus electricus. The sequence continues at coordinate 29,033,953 of NC_137501.1, read as the reverse complement.
CCCAGCTTGTTCACCGTGGACTGGTTCATTGCGGAAGAAGGTGGCTTTCGTGAAGAACTACATGTCTTCTCAAACTTAACCACTTCGTCGCTCTTTTTCTCCTCTTGTTCCATAGCGATTTCACACCCAGCAGGCGATATATTGAATTTCACTGTGCAAATGTTACATTCTTCAGTCATTAATTTTGTGTTTGGAGAGTTTATCTTTTTCAGAAACACCCTGCACTCTTTCAGTGTTTCTGGACTCCAGGCTTTAGAGCTTATTCTCTGCTCCCTGGAAATGGCAGCAATATCCATAGTTTTCTCGGACGCTTTGACCTCAATAGATTTGCTTTCTGTGAACTTTGATGCATCTTGCTTTTCATTTAACGAGGTAAGAAGTTCCTTCAATACACTTGTTTTCTGAATGCTAGACCCTATCTGGTTCCTATGGACTTTGTCTTCTACCTTGTTTGTCAAAATTTTCTTTGCCCTGGTTTTGAACTTCATTCTTGCTCTGAGCAAAGCTGTTTGGTAGACATGCCATGTTCCACAAGACCTGGAGGTTTTCTGCTTCTCACCAGGTATTAAGACAGCCTTTGATGGGGTAAATGGGTAGGTTTTGGCCAAAGACCTCCTTGTGTTGTACATCTCTGCTCGCTGATACATCGCTGGACTCTTTGGGACAACTTTTGCAAATTTCTTCACGTGTTTCCTGAGCCGTTCAGCTTGTGGACTACGGCAAACGTTCACACTGCAAGTGGGTCTGATAGGGTTATAATGAAAGGCCTCATATCGATTTCTTGCACTGACTTTCTTCACAATAGCAAGGGACTGAGTCTCTGTGGTCTGCATAAACCAGGAGCACAACTTCTCCATACTGTAGTTTTTCTCAAAAAGCATTTTGACTGCAGATGACGAACTCTCTGCAGAACTAGTGATTTTTTCACAGGGTTTTGACATCTGGTTCATTTTAGTGTCTTCTGATGTGTTTGCCTCCAAGGCATCAGACACCCATGTATCAGACATCAACTTTATCCTCCTAGATAACTCCTCATTTAAGGTCTCAGGCGATGCAGAGATGGGCCACCACTTCAGGCTTTCATTTGATGCAAAAATAGAGTCCACCGAAATTCCCGAAAAACGGACAACATCTTGCATGCAGCTAAGGGTGCTTCTCTTATTGGAAAGTGCATTGTTACTGGCTACCTTAGGTCCACACTGCATCAGGTACCTGGTCTTAATGTTAGCACTGTTCATAAGCAGCTTGTGTGATCTTTGAACCAGTGCATTGCTACGACTAAAGGATCTGGCGGTAGCAACTGAGTGCAGTAGATGAATGGAAGGTTTTCGCTCCCTTACAGAATGTCTAACAGGGGCCAATGAAACCTGGGACTGTTCAGTGTCTTGTTTCATGGTATCCATCTCAGATCTCAGAATATCATCTGGTTGTTGGTTGATTGTCTTCTGCTCTTTGGATGATTCACATTCCATTGCAAGAAACCTTCGCTGCAGAGGTGACTCTTTCATGTCTCTTCTCATGTGGATTTTACGTTGCCTTGGCGATACTGTGGTAACAGTGACAGAAATTCCGGAAATCTTGACCTTAGGTGGTCGGCCTGGTTTCCTAGTCACTGCCATATCATTCTGCTTTTGACATTTGATGTTACTGCTTGAACGGATAATCCCTTTATCTTCAAGGCAAGGTGTCACAAAATTTAGATCCTCTAACTGATCTTTGGCTGCAAGTACAGAATTTCCACTGGTATTCATCCATCGAGAATATGTCTTATTTGTACTGTTGGTGTCCCCTTCATACAAATGCTGCTCTGTGGAAAGATGTCCAAAGTCCTCAGATACAACTCTCCTTGCTTTTCTTGATCTCCCATACATAATTGTGATTTTCAGATTTTTGTTACCATCTTCTTCACTAGATATGTCATTGGCTCTCTGATTCACAACATTTTTACCATTTAAGCTACTTATTTCTCCAGCTTTGGGTTTAGGGGGCCTGCCAATAGGACGCTTCACTGCTTTTTCAATTTGTGGCCCTAATTTTTTAGGGCGTCCAGGACGTCTCTTAACGGGGGTTGTTTCACGCGTTGCCGGAAAGGTCTCGCCACTGCCATTTGCATGGTTATCCAAATCTGCTTCATCACAGGATTCAGTTTCTTTTGGCAACTTGCTGCTGATACTCTCAAATTCAGCACTCTCCACCGAATCTGTTCGTAAATATTCATTCAGGTCTTTTACTGCATTACCTGCCCACGAAGCTTCTACACAAGGATCAAACATTTCTCCGTGAGAATACGAGGAAGAATCTGCAGCTTTGAGTGTGTATTTAATCCCATCCTCACCCTTCACAGGAGACACCAGCATCAACTTGATAGGACTACTGTACTTGATGCTTGATTTCCTAGTGTCTTTACAGTCATCAGTATCAACAGACTGGCAGAGGGTTAACTCAGCACTTTGAGATTCCAGTCCACATTTCAACCTTTTTGATGGGGATGTGGAATTCTCATTACTTTTTTTCATGGTTCTCGGACTCCGTTTAAGACAGGAGTTTCCACCAATTTGATCTTCGCCCATTTTCTCTAGTGAAACAGTAAATGTATTCTTTTCTTGTCTCTGTGGATGCAGTATATGATCTTGACCTTCAGTTTTGACTGGATGTTCAGTACCAGTTTCAGTGTATGTATGATACTCCCCTTCGGGGGAGCCATATTTGCTTGTAGCCTTAACCTTGGGAGTGCGTCTGTTGAATATGCTCTCAGAAAAGCAGGCAGCATAGTACATCTTCCTGGGTTCTGTAACATAGGATGAGAAACGTTGTGGGGGGACAATATTTCGCCTGGATCTTCCAACTTTGCCCTTTTTTTTTAATGCTTTAATTTTACCTTGGAAGGCCTCTGCTATTGTCTTTTCATGACAAACACAGTCTGTTTTACTGAGAGGTAAAAGTTCTCGTTGATTAGCAGTTTGTAGTGGTTTTTCTTCCTCCTCTTGACTTGGGCTTTCGCAATTTACGTTAGAAATAGGTCGTGAACTGTCAGAACTGGAGTTCTGAGAGACTGAGAGGTCTTGTGTTGGCACCATTTCCGCCATCTTGGATGTTTGTTCTGGGACACTGGACTGCTCTACAACAGACGACGTGGAAGGAAGATCAGATTTAATATTCTTTGGATAATTGCTTCTTTCATGCACTAGCTTGCTTCTGCAGACAGGATGGTCAAGCCATGTAAGCTCCCTACATGAGGCTGGGACATTAGACTTGCTCACAGTTACCAAGACCTCCTGTCTCCTGCGAGAACGTGTCTGAGGGGACCGTTGCTCCGTGGTCACGTGCTGTTCCAACAGCTCCGTCAAGTTGTACTCTTTGTTACTGCTGTTGTGTAGTACAGTGGTTATAATCTCTGTCAAGTGTGCATCATCGCATACTTTTGAGTTTTGAACTACTTGTGAGCTTGGGGTCGGTTGGATAACCTTTAGCTTTTCAGTAAATTTATCCATGAACTCCCCCATAAGAGATCCACACTGATCTCCATTTTCTTTTTCCGTCTTGGCATACGCCTCAGACGTCAGACCCTCTTTAACTACGGGAGGACAAGTTGCCCCGCCAGGAACAGTGCGGGAGTGCTGAACTTCAGTCTCTGTTCTGTGAGGTAGGAGCGGGGGAGGCGGTGTGCTTCGCTCTTGACCACAGCAGCCCATGTTCTTCTCACTCATTTTAAAGTCGGCATCAATTGGAACTGGTGAGAGTGGTGGTGGGGAGGGACTGCGGCAACCTGCACAAGCATCTTGAGAAAGATGACCAGGGGGTTGGATGACACTTCGTTTTTTGCCTGCATGTGTATTGTCCGCGTCATCTCCATTGTGCTGGTGTTGGCATGCAAGGATTTTATGATGAGCAAAGCAAACAGTGCAGCTCGGACAGATGACTTTACCAACACATCCTAGAGCTACATTCTGGCAGGCCAGGCCAGTGAGGGTCTTCATACAGACACAAACAGAGGTAACTGCACATGTTCTAAGTCTACATGTGGTCAAACAGGCAGCACAAGTACTGCCAGCTGGGCACATCGATGTTTCGTCGGGTGGTTTCCTTCCTGTATGACAACAGTGAGGTTCGGTTTTAGACAGCCGCCTGTGAGCATCCCTCAGTGCCAAAGACTCTCTGTGATCCTCCCGTATGTCCTGTAGCATGTGGTAGAACAGGATTCTGTGGTAGGAGCACAGTGAGGACAAGACCCTCTCCAACACTGTACCTCGACAGTCCTCTGATGCCTCATTGTCTCCTCCCTGTCTGCACTGGTCTTCATCCATGGGCCTCAAAGAGCTATATAGATAAACGGGGAAAAACTGTTATTCAGCTTACTCACAGAGAACACTGACAGTCAAAAGGACCAGCAGTTTTTTTTTTAACTGTAAATTGCAGTCATATGTTACGCGCAGATGAACAGAGCATGTCATTCTGTGGCCAAGCATTCCATCTCTTGAAAAATGAAAAATGACACTATGAAACAATACAACATAACACATAAGAATTATGAACAACCCTCATTTGACAATTCTTTTTATTGACAACTTGTAGAAGGCAGAGGATGACGATTGTAGCAACGCTCACACTCAAGGAAACTATTTATACAAAGCCTCCATTCAATTTGTTAACCAATCGAACCATCTGCCTCTCTAGGTGTCGATTTAAAATCACAAGCCAGGGTATTTTCGCAGGCAATACTTTGTCATAGTTAAACAAAACATGTAAAACATGGGAGGACAAATTTGTCTAGAGGATTTTAGATAAAATGTAAATGTTACATTTTTGCTCCTAAGAGCCTAATTTTAATTAATTGTTTGTAAGCTTAAATTACTTTTGTTAGCCTTTAAAATAAATAACAAATGAAAGGATTATATATAAATGAAACATTATACAAGTAACATCAATAATTCAATCCAAAGTAAGTATTAAGCAATCTTTTAAATCAGATTAAAAGATTAAAACGCTGGAGTGTTTTAGTGGCCTCTGGCCAAGAAAAGCCCTTTTTTAGGTGAGGGATAGGGGAAGAAAAAACTGGAAGAAAATAAATAAATAAATAAATAAAGCGATATGGGCTAATCATAAGGGTATAGAAATCCTTATCCAGAGGAACAATATAGCATGCAATTATAGTAAAACACATTTCACATTTAAAATGTATGAGAGCAAAGTGCTCCAATACAAACAAGCCTTTGTGTGGTTCTTATCACAAAGAAATATACCTGTGTACAACACAAAACCATTCAGATCAAATCTTCAGAAGAAAAACTGATTCATCATTCTTAGTGCAACTGATGTATGCATAAATAACTGAAAATAACTGATTGCAATTAATCTAATAGGACTTGCAACAGCTTCTGGACATGCTGAACAGAGCCTTGAAAAGGCTGCAAGACCTGCTGCTCCTGCTGAGCCCAGCAAATAGTTTTAATGGGATCATGATCACTTTTAAGAGTGTGGCCGGAAATAGCTTAAAAACTGTGCGGGATTTAAACATTCAGCCTATTTGTGGTTTTTACAGTTTTCACAGAATGTAACAATGTACAGAAGAGACTGTGTGAAACTTTTGGATGTGAGACAGGACCCTCTCGACCCATCACTACAGAGACTACAGTAAAAAAAGGGCAGTTACACCATTAACAGTTTCTCTCTTTTTATCAACATGATTTCAACCCCCCCCCACCCACCCACCCCCCAACAACACCTTTTTCTTTCCTTATTGAATTCTTACCCTGAGGATACTCTATGGCTACATTAAGACACCAAACTCAATCTGTCAAATTTGGCTTTCTTTACCTGATTTTTTTTGATCTGCTAAAATCATTTGCTGAAATGACTGCCTTGATACATGAATGCATTTCAAACCAGACTTGGAAAGAACTAATTCATGTGTTGAAAACAGCTGTCTGTCATAATTTGATCCCAGGCAGAAGGCAGTAATGCTGTAATCAGATTTGTTTGCCTTCTCCACCTGACCGGACTGTTCTTTCAGCATAGGATCACAATCACATTTAAGCTTTTCCAGTATGCAAGACTCCCATACGCTGGGAGACCCGAGAAATGGATTCACCTATAAAAAGTCCACTAAAGGTAAGAAAACGTCCATGAAACACTGGTGGGACTGCCCTTACATCAAATCAAAGGTTGTGCCTGCAGAATAATGTGTACATCCCCAAGAAAATTAACAGTAATAAAAAATGGTAACAATATCTTTTAGAAAAGTGTTAACTTCCTGAAGGAAAGAAAAACAAATCAAAAACAAACAGAACCACTTTGAGATGAGTAGTAGTTGTAAAAACAGGCACTGTGCAAGTTAACAAGTTGTAAGGAACATTCAGTGGCTTATAGGGCAAAATGCTTTTCACCAAGAATCTCTTCTTAAAAAATCTTTTTTTTTTTTTTTTTATAACATTAACAGTTATACCACATACAGAATTTTCACAACACAAAGACTACAACATTAACATTGCATGTAGAAATGCTTATATTTATGAAGCTTCAATCACAAAATTCACATTTACTTCTTGGGCTACACTTTATAAGCAGCTGCATGTACCTGTGGCTATCAACAATGAGCACACAACCACTGCAAAATGGCCATGTTTTCATTACGTTATGCAATATATGCACTGCAATAATCATTAGGTTTAGGACATTACAAACACACAGGTCAATGTGCATCTTATTGTAAAGTGCAACCAACTCCTATTCTTCATTTATAGTTTCACAACTTACTAAAACAGGTCCATGCTAATAAGGATTTAAGAAAGGAAAATAAGAAAAAAAGAAAACAACAACAAAAAAACAAACGCCCACGATTTTCCATTGCATTAGCAGTACATAGATCACAACAAAGTGTATTATGTTGTATTAGTATTTGTGCCTTCAGTAGTGGAAAGTTATGGGGAAAGAAAATTTTAAGAACAAGAACAAAGCCACACTGGGCACAAGAACCCAGACCTAAGGCCATTAGCACACATCTGAGAGGAAGAGCCCTCTCTACCTGGAGCAGCTCTGCCTCGCTAGGCCTTGAGTCCTGTACACAGAGGAGCGAGACGCCCCCGAGCTCGGGTCCACAGGACCCTGCTCATAGCTGTTGTGGAAATATCATATAGGACGAGGCCTCGGACATTACTAACCCAGCTTTATCTGGAGTGTAATTAGGTTGTAATATAACCCTGAACTGTTATTTTGGTTACAGCAGACAGATAAACACACCGGTGCCTTTGTGATATACTGGAAAATTAATAACATACAGATCATATCTCGAAGCAGCAGAGAAAAGTATTTTCAATGAGGTTTTACGACCGTTTTGAGTGCTGAAAGAAAACCTAATATTTTATTTAAAAAATGTCAAAATGAGACACATTCACTGGAACTATCAAGCTTTTGTCCTGTGCATTTTTGACATGCATCACACTGCATTCCATCTTATCCAAAATCATTTTAGTTAAAAAAAAAACCAAAAACAAAAAAAAACCTGGCAAAACATTTTAACTATTTGTTTTAGGCTAGAGGCTAAAAAAATTAATAAGCCACAGGTAACCCCAACCCCAGTTTGACAAACGGGGACCTTAACTGGGAAAAAGTCCAGTGTTCCCACCTTTAATTAGAAACCTTAAACACGAGTGATTCTTTTCACCAAGTTACTAATAATGTAAACGGTCATACAGATTAGTAAGAATTGTTCAACTAATTAAATTTATACATTAGCTCTTATAAGATGTGGGATTCCTTAGCTATGATGAAAGTTTGCAGTTATACCTTTCCACTGCAGTAAGAGTTGACAAAGTTAATTGTATTAAAAATGTTGCAGATACAATTTCTTTTTACTTTGTGGGGTGATGGCAAACCATCTGTGACCAACAGTGGTCATTTCCATAAGTGTGTAGAACAATCATTAAGAGCAGATTACCTTAGGTATAAATCAAACCTGAATAAGTTCTTAATTTTAAAAGTGTATTTAACTTAAAAATCAACAGTGCTTTACAGTATATTATCTTTAAATATATATATATATATATATATATATTTATATATTAAATAGATATCCACAGTGAAACCCCTGAATAGACTTTTTTTTTTTTTTTTTTTTTTTTTTTTAAAGGCATGTTTTGTGAGTTCTCTGAAATGTATTGAAACGTGTGGATGAGGATTTGAGATTTCAAGTTTATGTTTCAAGTCAGAAGACATCCTGACTGGTGTTTAATCCTTTTGTATGCAGTAGCTGAGGCTTTTGTTTGTTAAAACCGTTTGTAGGCAGTAGCTGAGGTGTTGTGTTTTAGAACCGTTTGTAAGCAGTTGTTGAGGCATTTGTTGTTCTCCCTGAATTGATAGAGCCTGAGGTTCCTGCTTCAGTGAGGCGGAGCTTCTTTTTGGGCGGGGTCTTCAGTGTGCCCATGCGTTCTTTCACCTTATACTCCAGGGTGCTGTGCGGAACTCCATAGATACCCTGAGCTTTAGAGACGCTCATTTTCCCACCCATCACCATGGCGATAGCTTCCTCCAGGATGTCGTGGTCGTACTGCCGGTAGCGGCCACGTTTCTTGCGCGGTTGCTTGTCCCGCCGCTCTCCGTCCTCGCCACAGTCGTCCGTGGTTGCCGTGGCACTGCCGCCCACCACGCCGTTCTTCCCGCCCACGCACAGCGGAGGGACGTCCCCCTGTAGGAGCCGAACCTCCAGCCCCGACGGGCCCTCGGCCAGGCCCTGCTTGGGCAGGATGGTCTTCAGCTTGTGGAGGGCGGTGGTGGAATCCAGGCTCCGGCTGGCCTGGTATGCCGCGTCCAGCCCAGCCAGCTCCAACGGAGGCTTTGGCTGGGCGCCGCTGGCCCGCACCTGCGGGATCCGGATGTGCGCCGCTGCGCCCGCCGCGGGACTCTGCGGGGGGGTGGGCGTGCTCGGCTTGGAGAGCGGCCTGTCACTGCGCTCGCGCAGCTGCGACACCCTTTGCAGGGTCAGTCGATGGAGGTACGAGGAGGCCTCGGTGCTCTCCACCGGCGGAAAAGCGGGGAGGTCAGACTGGGAGCGAGCCCAGGCCGCCACCTTCTGCAGGACCAGCTGCGTCTCACCCGCCTGGCACACGGCCTCTGGGTTCACACCGTTCTCACCATTGGGTAGCCGTGGCAACCCAGCGGACCTCTGGCGCTGCAGTAAGGCCTCTGTCTGGAGCTGTAAGGTTTTCTGAGGTATCCCGTATAGTATGGCAGCTTTGTGAATATCCAGTGAACCAGACCGAATGTCTTTCAATGCTTTAGAGAGCAAACCTTCTGCAAACTCAGAGCTGCGATCCAAACAGTCCTCTCTGATTGGTCTCCTAAGGGGAGGTGGGTGGGAGGATGAGAAACGAACGGGTGAGCGGACGAATGACAGGGAAGCACTCAGGGTCCACTCCTTTACTGCCTTGTCTTTGGGTAACATCACTCGCTTCTCACTTGTCTGTTTAACACAAAGCCTCTGAGTTGGGGGGTTAAACATTTGTCTGCTTTTGGCCTTAGGTTGCAAGGATACTTCTTGGAAGGACAGTCTCTCGTCAAACGTGGAGAAACACATACGTCTACAGTAGCACTTCCAGTATCTTTGCAATGCAGTTGCATTTTAGCGTTTCTTGGATATGATGCCTACTTATCTTTGTGTGAAAATAATAATGCATAAATAAATCAGTATATAAAACAAACAAACAAACAAATAAGTAAGTAAATACAGGCTGTACAGAGGAACAGGTGAAGCCCCTGACTGCTGGCAAATGTGACGTTACCTTCCAACAAGTTAGAAAAAGAGTCAACCCCTTTGGCAGTGCAACAAAACAGCCACTAAAATCTACAGTAACACCATGCAAAAATGTGAGAACAATTTGTCCTCTAATATAAATTAACACAGACCCAATTACTAGACATTCAGGGTTTCATCAAAGTGCATAACAATGTCGCGTGCAAGCACTTAACATGGTTTTACAATGTGGTAACCAATGCAGACAATTTACACACTATGCCCCAACACAGGAAGGAAATACAGAAGAAAAGAGCACAGTTAATATAACGGTGGAAGTACCTACCCTGAACCCTTCTGATGATTGTGCACATTAAGCACCTTCAGTGATGGCACGTTTTTCTTTGATAGGTCCAGGACACCTTCTGCTTAAATAGGTCCATTTAGGAAGAAAGAAAGAAAGAAAGAAAGAAAGAAAGAAAGAAGAAAAAAAAAAAAAAAAAAAAAAAAAAGAACATTTCAGAAATGTAACACAATCTCATAAAATACACCATATTGTGGTCTTGGGTTAGATTATGTAGTTTAGCGCAGTGCAAGTCTTACACCTGCAAAGCAAGTGATTATTATGACACAAATGTACACCAATAAAAAATAAATATTAGAATAAAAATGTGTGTTTCCAAAATATTTTTGATAACTTATAAGATGGATATAACAGCACAAGCTAACACTCACCATCGTGATAGATAGCTTTAAACTAATTTCTTGGGAGTCCTACCTTTTGTCACGGTAGTGTATATACTAATGTGAGTAGTTATTTAAATTCCTAAAATATGTCCCCATGTATGAGGACTCAAGCCTCTGCAGCCGCCCCTGGCTGTTGGGGGTGAGTGGCGCTCACCTTGTGGAGAGCAGTCGGCAGTGCGGCTCACTCTGAGGTCCAGCGGCCCGTCAGGGTCCGCAAGTTTAGGGAGTTCTGCAGAACCGGCACGCAGGCTGTCACGGCCCAGAAATGCCTGACTTTTGCTGGCAAACTCGATGGCAAACTGGCGAATCATCTTGCGCATCAACTCCTGTGCTGCCAATGGTATACTGGGATCGCAACTCTCAGGGAACTCTGGGTCACAATAGGATGAGATGCATGTCACAGGTTTTGAGAGTCTCTATGATTTTAGACAAAGCACTTCAGCAAAGCACTCTGGGGAAGAATATCTGCCAACATCTTACTTGAAATAGCGGTTTCAAACAAAAATGCCTCACGGGGATGCTTAGTAAAACTGGGAAAAGATCTGATCATTCATTTCTGTGGTGTGGTAGATACATTTTTAAAATGGAATTCTTTGTTACAGCTGCACACCAGAACAGCTCAAGTGCACCTGTGCTGACATTAGAGAAGGTATGGCAAAACCCTTCCACTAGAGGTAGCTCTAATCAACAGTTCTCATCTTTGCCTGGTCTTCACTGCAAGGCCCACAGAAAGCTCACACGTTCCATGTTGAGTTTTGTGCCATTTTAGTGTGCTTGATCAGATGCAACTGCAACTCTTGGTGAAGCCTTAGGAAAAGGCTGTGCAATACCTTTTTTGCAAAAAACCGCATGAAGAAATCGGTCTGCTTGGCACTGGAGTTTGTCTGAGGTGGACAGGCCCTGAGGTGGGGGGGTTTCTGCAGGAGGGGACGACCCTGGCGAGGCCACGATGGGCAAGTGGTCCTGTGTGAGGAACAGGAACATCAGTTCAGAGTTTATTTTAAATGGCAAAGGCAGTTTAACAGTGAGAACTGGACTACATATCCCAAGAGTGATGTAGATTAACGGTCATCTCAAGTGATATATTGTGCACTCAAAAATGACAAAACACACTGCTTCTAACAAATGCAGTCCTGGGTGGACCGAACAAATAATAGCAGAGAAGCCATGTTCAGAGTTGAAAACAAAGATGTAAAAATGTTTGTTATGATGAATGAAAAGTGTCGCACTCTCTGTAAGTTTCCAACCTCTGCATTACACAAGCCTTTTCAGAGCAGCGTTGTGCTGATGTAGCTCAGGCGCCTGAACTACAGTGTAAACTGACTCATGTTAAAACCAGCTTTAATGTCTACACTGCAGAACCCTGTCCAAGAATAGCTACCAATTCATTGTTAGTGTATTTTATAGATTAGTGAATTGTACAAATCTTAAGCTTTTAACGAAGGACAAAGAGAAACAAGGGTCTGTTCAGTTTGCAGTGCAAGCCAGTGAAAAGTCTGGTTTAATTTCCAGCCAAAACATAGCTGCTCCATTTCAGAAAACAGTAAAATGGCAGGTATGGATCTCTTTGACCTTTGTTCAAGGTGTACATTCAGAGAAACATTACATATTCACTGGTGGACCAGTAATGTGGTTGTTCTTTTGTGAACATGAACTAAGTACATTAACTTGATGCTAAATGTTTCTCTGCAATGGTGGAAACAGCTAGGGAGTTATGTTGTAGTAAACTTGCTATAGTGTTTAGGGAGGGATAGTATGAAGATTTGCAAATGGAATATCAGTAACCAAAACATGACTTTTGGTTTTGTGGTACTGTTAAAATATATTGAAAGAGTATAAAATGCACCAATGCATACTGGGGTCTTAAAAACAAATATATTAATGGATTGATGAGCCCTGGAAACATCTTTACTAGGTAATAAATAATTACTCAAATTACATGTATAGAAACATAAAATTATTGCCTACACTATATCTACTCAAATTATGACTACATAAACATGAAATACAGCAATAGTATAATGTACACATGTATAAAACATATGCATCACATGTACATATATTAATAGGGAACATATATTTCTAAAAGAAAACTTATTTCAAAACAACGTAATTATTACAATTTGAATCAGTATCACCACTGGGTTTTAAAGCACAGTAATCATTAACACCAGTAACCACTCCATCCCTAAAGCAGACAACTTTATTTGCCTACCAATTTTAGATACTGAAAACAACAACAAAAACCCAAAAACAAACAAACAAACAAAAAAACACACGGACACATAATTCTTTATTGCACATGGATAGAGCATTGAAAGAGCTGCACCTTAAGGAATTAAAATGCAACATCAGCAGCTCAAGTCTGACTGCGCACTGAGAAAATGAAAGTGTGAAAAAGTTCCAGGAGTCAATGGTACCAATGGGAGCCGCCTGTGTTTGTCTAACACAAGAAAACTCTCTTCCGCAAATGTTCCCATTCTGTGTCTGTTTTTCCAGGCAAAATAATCATTCTAAAATGGTAGATCCAGTTGTCAAAGCGACACTGGCCTCGCCAGCACACAATGCTTTATTGTGCTGGGATGGTTTTGGGAACAGGGCTCTGCTCTGTCCAGTTTGCCCAGTGCAACGTCTAAAGAACTATGCATTTTATGCGTCAGTTTGAGACACTGAATGGACACAGTACTTGTATGCCACTGTTTGCCCTAAGAACAATTCTAACACAAGCAATCAAATAATGTAGCGATTTATACCAAGCAACTGCCGTTTCTTCCCTTAACCAGAAATAGCTCTGCCCAGTCAATATCATCACCCGATATTCTGATAAACTGTCATAGCAATGGCTGCAGCTTTTAAAAAGGGCACAGTTCTAACCGCAATGGCCAGAGCTGACACCCACTGTTCCTCCCAGAAGAATAAAGTATAAGGTACTGCATCAAGCAGACAACAGCAGCCTGGTGTGCAGCGCTGGGGACTCGATCCATTAGGCAGACCTGGAACGCATTTCCCCTCACCCCCTGTTGATGTAATAGCATAATGCATGTCTTCCTAGGGTCTTCCGATCTATGCTGTCTAGCAGCATGCGTTAGGCAGAAAAAGAATAACCGTTTCGAACTTGCATTTGCTGGTAGAGGGAAAATCACCTTGAAAGTCTCTTAATCTCAATGCAACACTATGAAGAGCAAAATGTTATTAATATAGCAACACATACCACCATGTAGCAGGAAATCAAAAGGTCAGTTTAATAAATTCATTATGTGACATGAACTTCAGTGGAGTAAAAGATCTATTACAGTCATCGCAAATATTAGAAAATCACACTGTCTCATAGTCTTGACTCTGCTTAAGTGTGTCTAAGCATCCAGTGTGCTCGCCAGTGTGCTTAAGTGCTGAAGTATATGTTTCACATTCAGACTTACACTTATCTTTTCTAGATGCAGGTTACAAAAGGAGCAGCGTGCATCGGTGGACCAATCGGCAATGTCTTCTGGTTCACAGTCTGGGAGGAGAGGCATGGTATTGGCTGTTAAGAGTGTCCATAAAAAGGGAAACTCCTCATAAGCAGAATGCTAAACAGGGAAGCTACTCTATGCAGAGATGTTGGTGACACTGTAATTATTAAATCTTCAAGATATTTGTTGAGACAGTAATTATTCAATCTTATTTTGAGGTCTTGAAGACTGGTATCTTATTGAGATGTTAAATATAGAATATGGATCCTCCTGTCTAATACATACATTAGGTACAACTTACCATCAAATATATTGAGATCTTGTAGCAGTCTTGGTCCATAGATGCCTTCCAGTATACTCTCAAACCCTATGACAAAATAAAAATCTCTCTCATAAAGAAACCACTTCACAGTGGTAATCACATTTAAAGGGCTGGCTTTACTGGACTCATATGCTGTTCTGTGAAGACAAACAAAAGGGATTCAATTACCTCTAAACCTAACCTACCATGTGGGTGGTATAAATATTTTGTGACTGTGTAGGTGGCATGTATGTTGGTGGCAGATTAATTTCATTTGGCTGAGCTCCAAGCCAAATGTATTAATTTTCTTTTAGGGTTCCTCCTTGTTATATCTTGCTCTGCCTTTGTTCCTTGGCTCTAAACATATTTTACAAATTAAGAGAATACTAGCTACAAGTGGAGTGTTATGTGGTCAAAGCACTAATCAATTTCATTTAAGAATAAGCCTGTAGGTTTAACTTACATTATAAATAGACATTTTCTTAAATATTTATCGGAATCGGATTGTTTTTACTGACAATCAGATCAGTCAGCATACTGAAAGCGTTAAAGCCGGGAGAGGAGGGGTACGCTCAGGGACCGCATTCAACCAGTGGGCACAACAGCCCGTAGAGGCTTCTGACAATAACAATCGGTAAGTGTAGGTAAAACACACTCTCTGCAAGCGAAAATCAGTACCAACCGTACAAAAATATCAGTGAAAGCCATTGAGCAGTTCCCGACCCGACCCATCACCATGACAAAAACCAAGGACACCGTCCTTTCAACATTAAGGGCGTGATTATTTATCCTAACTTATCTAGGTTAGCTATCTTACACAACTAGCTACAACGTACATACAGCGAAAAGCGCCAAACTGTATTTTTCCAGGCGAATTGGTCTAAATATAACGTACGTTAGCCGTAGTTTGTAAGATATGTCTTAAAATGTTCAGAGCCCAAGTTACACCAAAAATTGGTCACGTAAATAAACGGACATCCGACAGGATTAGCGTTAGGCTTATTTAAAACCTCGTCTCCCTAATCCGGTCAAGTGCCACTGGAGTGCTGTTACCCAGCCACTTGAACGTAACGTTACATGTAGGTTAACGTTACCGTACTTCATCCATTACATATTTTCTCCATTTACAAATCCGGACAACGATCATACAACATAACACAGACACAAAAAATGTCGCTATTAGTCATTTAGCTAGCAAGTTACTATGGGAATGCCTCGACGACCAAGGGGATGTAACGGTTAGACTAACTAGACGCCTGGATATCGCGGAGTACGACACGACACGTCGCTGTCTAACTACTGTACCTTAAATGCAAAATCGACAGTGATTAACGTCTCCGAGCTTTATCGCCGAGGCACCCAGCTAGCTAACTAGCTATAGCAAGCTAACTTATCGAGGATCTCCAACTCAGGACAAAGGAAATGGGAGCCAGCAACGGACTGGCTCGGTGGTTAGCTAGCTTAGCTTATCTTAGCTTAGCCGGTTCCTTTCTCAACGGACACAGACGCTGCCGTTATTTTTGAACTTGTCGAGCGTTCGTTAGCCTGCTAGCTAGCGTCAGCGCTAACTAAGACCGGGTAAATAAGCGACCCCCCTCCGCCGCCGCCGCCGCCGCCGCCGCCGCCGATTAAGATTCAACCGTAACTGCGACCTCTTCGCACCGGGAGCCACTCACCGAAAGCCCGAACGCTCTTAGATATGTCTGCTCTTACCGACGCAGTGAATGAGCTTGTAGCGCCAGGAGTCGAGTTCGCGGCGGAAGCCTCTTCTTTCCGCCGTGCATTTTGAACTACGGCACTGAGTCGCCATTCCGTCCCTCCACCTTTCCCCCGCGCCCCTGCTCTGGAGCCGACGTCACGCGCGACGTCACCCACGCCGTGCGCCAGAGTGATTGACACGTGTCGCGCTCTGCGGGGAGGGGCCTCGTGCAGAACAAGCCGACCGCTATTAGCGCGGTCGAGTGCAGTTTGGCCGCAATGCAATTAAATAAGGTAACTGCGAAGGAAAATGGGATCAGCTAAATGAGGGACACAGACTACAAATAAAATGCTATTTAAACCGTTTATTTGCTATCAGGAGCGGTCTTTTATAGAATAGGTAATAATCCACAGTGCATACGTGGTGACCGAATAATTTTTGGAACATGAAACTAATGATAAGCCTCTGTACTTTCACCATCTGATCCCACCCCTACTTAAGACAACATGACAGATGTGTAGCTAATGCATGTGTTTGGACTTGAACCTTTGGGGTGGTTACTGGTCTGTTTGCATTGCGCCATAACGACCTGTAGATAGAGCGTTTATCACCTCGTCTTTAAGTCTTATCTACATTTACTATTCTTGCCTTAAAACAGGAAACAGCTTAAAAAACCTAGCCCCAGACAAACTTGACACACAGCCAGAAAACTTAACTTCCAAAACTTAACAGAGTAACAGCATACATTATAATGCAATTCCCATTTCTGACTCTCCATAAGTCACACATACAGTTGTGCAGTTTAGTTTGTTTTAGTTTTTATGGTATGTGTGTGTGGTGGGTGCCTTTGTGTTATTGCAATGTAAGTGTCAAAAGTACTTCCTCCAGCACACTTTCAGATACACATTCATTGCAAGTCTACAGCGCGTGTAACTTTAACAAATCAAAAGAAACAAAAGGCTTGGGGCTACAACAGCAGAACACAAGAGTTAGAGAGTTATTGGTAATAACAACACATCTGCAATTTGGTCGTTGTTATGAGATGAAGGCAAGTGCTAAAGATCATCACCGCGATGTAATTCATGATAACACGTCACCTTGAATGTTTCATACTGTAGTTAAAGTAAATAAAAAAGTAAAGCAAAACGGAAGAATGCTGTATTGAATATGTTTTGAATTTTGCAAGATTCAATTACCAAAAATGTAGTTAGCAGCAGGTTAGAGCACAGCAACCATTGTTGTTACTTAGCAACTGATGGTCCATGAACTTATACAGGTATGATGAAATTGCCACGCTATTATCAGATATAGCAACACTGGGTAAAACCCTGTTCAACCAAACATATTATGCAGTCAGAACTAAAGGCTGTATAAGTATATAGTCATGGAATATACACATTTCTGATTGGCTGTATTAATAGTAGCAGATGAATATGTGGAGTGAGGGAACTAGAAAGTTTGCTAAATAAAAAAATGTTAAATAATTTTAATATTGTTCAGTTACCAAAGCATATACAAAACGTCCAGCACTGTTAAGTGGGCATGGCATAACCAAGATAAAGCCAGCCCAAGCAGCCTAGAATCAGAAAATCTGATGCACCTGTTGGGCTTAGCCAGTGTCTTCCCATGTAACTTGCAAGCTAGCACTAAAATGCCCGAAATAAAACTGAAATTAAGAAGCGACTGAAATGAAAGCAACTCCGTTACCAGGGCTTGTGTCAGTACCCTATTCTTTAGGAATCAATACTGAGGGCAGTGGGTCAGCACAGGGCACCGGGAGCACTCTGAGCACAGCAGTCTGCTTCGGCTTGTTGACATGGCCACCTAATAGGGCCGTGGGCTGCTGCCTGCGTTTGGCACTGGGGGGGGGGGGGGGGGGGTTAAGATGCACGCACTAAGGGAGAATGAAGGGAGTTAGCTGGCCAGGATCAAAGTGGAAAGCATGCTTGTTTTTGTTTTGCTGAATATAGTTGGTTGAGAAGGCTCCAGGAGTCTTATCTACAAGGCTCGTCAGTGTTCTGCTGAATATTCATTAAGGCGATCAAAGACTTGAGTTGCTGTTTATATACATATATATAAATATATATATAAAATGCATAATGAAATATGTGTCTTCTTTAGGATGTTTTTCCTTTCGCAAAGAACAAGTCAAACATGTGCTATCTCTCTCTGCATTTGACTCACTCCAGTTATTTCTATGGGTGATTACATTCCATTCAGTGTTCTAGAAAATGGCCCTTTCTCCAAACTATAAAACAGTTTTGTGTGTGCATGGCTGCCTGTGTGTGTGTACGTGTGTGTGTTCATTGTTTTATTGCTTTATTTGAGAGCACAGTGTGTTCATTGTGTAGACTATGTACTGTACTATTTACCCTGTACTGCAATCCCACACAGGAAAAGCCATAACTGAGAATCACAGATCTCCCTCTCTATGGGTTACTGCTCATGGACCTTTATCCCAGCAATCAATTAGTTCAGCCGTTAGTTCAGGCTGTGAATAAGAACGTGAGGGGGTGGGGTGGGGGGGGCAGAGAGAGAGAGAGAGAGAGAGAGAGAGAGAGAGAGAGATAGATAGACAGATAGACAGGGTGAGGAACAGAGACAGAGAGAGAAAGACAAAGAGCAAGCAAACGCATGGGAGACCTTTGTGTGTCTGTATTTTTATATTATGTATTTTTATCACCTTTTTATGGTTTAGGAGACACACACACACACACACACACACACACACACACACACACACACACACACACACATTTCAATAAATTAACAAGACAGGAAAGAAGGAAGGGATAAAACATCCACAAATCTGCTGGTAGTGTTAACCTCCTTGTAGGTATGTTGGAATCTTTCTCTCTTACACTGTAACCTTGGAGTAATAATCACTACTTTCCTCTCTCTCTCTTGAAGCACACTCGCTCACACAAACACACACACACACACACACACACACACACACACACACACACCCACGTGCACACAGATTAGTTCCCTCAGGAAGTATTCTTTTGATCTCTGGTGCCTTATCTCTATGGTAACCATATCTGCAGCAATTAAAGTGGTCTCACTGGAGCTGTCCTGTATTTTTTTCTTGTGTGTGTGTGTGTGTGTGTGTGTGTGTGAGAGAGAGAGAGAAAGAGAGAGGGAGAATGTGCCTGGGTGTGAGTATATATATATATATATATATATATATGTGTGTGTGTGTGTGTGTGTGTGTGTGTGTGTGTGTGTGTGTGTGTTTGTGCACATATTTAGTACAAGAAGGCAGTTGTGATTATTATCCCAAGGTTACAGGGTTAAAAATCAAAGTGACAAAGCAAGACAAACAAGGCTTAAAAGATGGGTTTGCTATTTTCAGCCCAGACCTTATTCAAACCGATATTTCCCATTATTAATAGCTTTGCACAATACAGGCTCACAGACAGCTTTAGTGCTGAAAACCTTACAACTACCCTGGAGCCTCTTACTGCGCTTAAGCTCTCTCCAAAATCGTGGCTGTTTTAGCCTTGACATTCCGTCCAAATCTTTTCAGAACCACAAATAAATCTCTCAAAAATGCAAATTTTCCAGCATAGTATGTATATTATGCGTAGCTCAGCATACACCTATGTTGGTGTACTATATACCTGCAAATACGTTAAACTGTTATAACGCTGTAAAGTGATGATGTATGTATTTAAGTACATGTTTCAGTACTAAAGCTGTGTGAGATTATTTACATTTACATTTTTGTTCATAGCAAAATACAACCGAGACAAACAATGCATCATAAGCATATCACTGCCAGGCATACCACTGACACAGGTGCTCTTTTATTTATAGGCACTAAGTTTTAATTGATTGATTAGACAGAGCTGCACGGCGACCGAATGAAGTAGGAAAACTACAATTTGAGTGTTCCAGCAAAATATATATAAAGAAGATAAAACACCCATAAGAACTTTTGTTTGAAAACATAGATGAACCATTATGAATTGTTTATGATAATGTTCCAAGAATATTGGGCATGAGTAGATTTTGTTCCAGATAGTATTGTTTGTACTATTTGTAGAAATCACTTAAAATTACTTCTAAATCATCGCATAAAATGTCTATTGTATTCACTGAAAACGTGTACATATGTTCAGGAGTAAATGCAATAATTTTGAATTGCGTATTCAATATGGTTACTTTATGCATTACTTCCACCTTGTGGTTGTATTACACTATGACATCCAAACAATTTTGATTAAAGCCCTATTCCGTTTTTAAGGATACAAATTGCATTATTAAATATCAGCATAAAAACACACACAAAGCTTTAGCCTACACGGGCATTCAAATGTTTACTTAAAAAGTGTATTGCTGAACAAAGTTTTATTTTAAAACAAGTTCGTGTCTAAGTTTTATTCAAATCATTTGCTATAATCTAAGTAAATACATAATTTCCCCAAGCTTTACGCACATCTCAATACTCCTAAAGTAACGAGAATTAATCAGGCCATTTGTTTTTAATTTGAATGAGTAAGTATATAAACTTATTATATGTACTTACATGTAGTTTAGTTTGTATCTCCAGACAACCTATGTAGGCTTAATATTTGTACAGCTGTACAGACAAGCGAGCTATATATGTATTATTATTACATAAGTTGGCGTCATGCCTCGAGAAGAAAGGTTGTACAAACTGACAACTGATCAGTGTTTTTTTTATTTATTCAAAAGACAACGTGTCACTCACCATCAAATGCATCGACAAAAATATAAATATAACAGCGTACACACATAACTTTGCTAGGAGGAAATCTAACTAGTGTTTGTGATGGCCTTGATGTTGTATATTTAGCTACTAAATATGCAACAAAAAAGAAGCTGCTTTTAATTCGCTGTTGTTAGTAATCGTATGTCATGGTGACAGTGTGGTATTTGTAAATATGTATTCACTTTGTGAATAGTGATGTTGGATTGTGCATCTGTCATATTTATACCTCCTGACGTTTTAGAGAAATACTAACTAACACCTCAGTAAACCATAGCGCTTATTAATTCTTTTTTTTTTTTTTCTAAGTGAACGTTTTTCTTCGGATCTTCCTTACAAGCCATCCATAATACTCTCCACTGAGCAAAAAGACGGAAGGCAGCAAACATCTCTCTGCCAGCGTAATGCTGTCTAGAGTTTCTACTAATTGCATTAGTTAACTAGTTAGCTAACTAAGAATACCCGTAACTGTATCAGTGTACTTTTACGTCTGCTAAACGAATGGGTCAAACAATAATGATTGTTAATAATGGTAGTTACACACAATGTTTTAAGTTAGAATGGCTAACAGGGAAGAACGGACTAGTTGGCTAATATTTGTGAATCGTCACGGAACGCTCGCCTCGTCACGTGGTGCGGCCCGTCACGTGCAGTGGGAGGATCCGGTTTGCAGCACACGCCTACACACACCTGTATTGCGTTAGCCCTCGAAAGTTAGACCACCATAAGGTTGTTTCTGCTGTCAATGTATTTCATTTTCTTCTCATTGTTTAATACCATGGAGGTTTGTAGCAGACGCCACAACACTGACGAGGGATAAAAGGACAGAAACACTTATATGTCATGTTTGGGTAGGCCACAGTCCTGTTATTTGCTGCGAGACTGAAGGTATGATGTAAAGTCGGCAGGGATTTTATGTTTTTCATGTTCATAGACAGCCTTTTGGATGTAGCCTAATTTTCAGTAACATGCAATGTTTTGCTTACAGGCAGTTGTATATATTCTTATTTGATGTAAGACCTCAGAGAGTTTGAGGCATATTCATACATTTTTCATTGAGGATACACACAAGACACGATTTTATTGTAAAAATAATGCATTTAAAATCCTGTTATATTTGGGTTTAAGTTAAGCTGAGTCAGATGCAAACCATACAATATCTGCAGTCAAGAATGCAGTGGAGAATGCACAATCTCCAAAAAGGTTTGAGTAGAAGTCATGGCTCTCAATCATTTCAAGTTCATTTAAATTCCTCACATACATAAAAGTACAGCTGAGCTGTTGTCATGTGAACCTGTCGCTCTGCTGACACAGCTGAAGAGTGCCTTTTCTGTTTAATGGGCTGCTTTCCAAATGTCAGCCAGGAGGGGTTTCACAGGATCATAACTTCATCTTACAATGACTCAGCAACAAAAGAAATCAAATCACAGGATCATGTTATAAGGTAAACTTGACTTGCTGTAGTGGGGTTATTTTGAGGTATAATCCACTGCTGTCACCACTACTGTAGTCAGTCAGCTGACTGACTGTTCCCGAGTCCTGTATCCTGCGTGTGTGGGCAGATGTTAGCTGGAGACTTTTAGTGTGCATTTATACTGTACATGCACTTGAAACTAGTTTTTGCAAACATGCTTATGAATATGACAAACCAAATTACAGTATGTGCATTTATATTGTTATACACAAAATATCCACACATCGCCACATCAACTGCACATAAAAAGAAAAAAAACTAAAACAGGATATCCATGCTACGTGCCAACAGTAAGCTATGCAGAGACAAACTGGCATTCGTCCTCTGAGTGCATAGATCTAAGTGGATGTGGACTATAGCTACACCTCTAGAGTATGGGTACATAGAAACTGGCAACTCGGTGTATGAACCTGATTTCAGCAGTTACCTAAGTTTAATAATGTGCAGGTAAATTATTCCTAATCGCAGGAATTAATTTATTATGTTGCTATGGTGAAAACCCTGTGAGTGTCATTGCTTAGATCCAGGGTTTTCCACTTTCTCTAGAACTCGGTCTGAGTGAATGTGAGCTTGAGCACTGGCTCATGCGTGAAGCTGGACTGCACTGTTGTGGCCTACTGAATCCACAGTGTTAACAGCACTGGCTCATGCGTGAAGCTGGACTGCACTGTTGTGGCCTACTGAATCCACAGTGTTAACAGCACTGGCTCATGCGTGAAGCTGGACTGCACTGTTGTGGCCTACTGAATCCACAGTGTTAACAGCACTGGCTCAGCCAATGCTTAGAGGCTGTATTTGTGGTCAGGGAGCAAACTTCAACCTCAGAGAATTACGCCTACAGTTTTATATTATTTCATAACATAATTAATAGAATATCAGGGGGTTAACAGCTGTCATTGACCTCTCAAGAATGATGACCAGTTAATAAGGAAGCATTAATTTAGTATTTTTTTTCTCAAATGTGAAAATAGCCTCATTAGCACAGCAGTAGAAGAAAATGCCTGACTCTTCTGTACTGTAGTATGTTTTATAGAGACCATTTGCTGGTTTAAACTTGAATAATACAGCTATTGTTGGATTTGGAAGTTGGCTAACAGCTTTTAACAACAAAATATTGTCCTGAATAGTGAATCACTTTGTTTTACCGAAGCTTCAGAAACATCTGGCAAATCCATCAGAGCTATTACAACCTCTGGTAGCTCTGAACAGGTAAATTCTTGTGATAAAGGGTCTTACAATTGTCCCCATTTTCATACTTGTAGTTATCGTTCCAGGAAAGATACTGTTTTTCCCTCCAAATTGATGATAATCCCACTGTATCTGGTCTCTTTTGGTAGATGTTAATGTTAATAACTCAGCAAAGGGTGTTGGGTTTGGCTGAGTGTTTGGGTGGCACGGTGCATTGTTGTAAATCAGAGTTTTGGCTCGTGTAAACACAGACGCTGCCGATCTTGGCAAGTGGGGAGGGACGTGTGGTGATCCGAGGAATTTGCAAACCCTACTGGTGGAATAAACCATTTAATCTGTGGGGTTTGTGGGAAATGTGCTTAGGAGAACATGGTAGTGTGTCACATGGCCAAAGAGACTTGACTCAGGAGACTGACAGCTGCAGTGAGAGGCTGAATTTATTCTCCTTTTTTCAGCTGTACAACATCAAATAAACTGCAATAATATCTAAAAAACATTTTAAATCACTGCCATATCAATATGGTACACACAGCTGTATATATCTTATGTTAGTTCACATAAAAAGTGAATATAGTCAACAGTAACACTAAGAAATAAATTGCTATTATATCTCTATTTTAGATTCATCAAAGATTCTGCAATCTAAAATTACTCTTTTTGGTACAAATAACTCTACAGACTCTGTTTGCTAAACAGACTCTGTTTGCTGTTTGGTGAATTCTCATCTTTTAAAAACACCTCATTAAACTCAAAAGTTAATTGCCGAGTTTAGTAGGCATGTTCAATCAGGGAAATGGCCAGACTGGACTTTCACCCTCCAGGACCAGGCGTGCGCTTCCAGTATAGACAAAACTGGAAACATGGAAAAGTGGAGTGGGAGCCAAAGCAAAAGCTTTTTAACCAGCCAAACTGTCCTTGGCTTGTAAATGTAGGTTATTTTGGTTAAAGTAGATATGTGTACTAATGATCTTACCACACCCAGAGAACCATGTTGTTAAAAAAGTAGGAGAAGAATACATAGTTATTACGATCACAATATCTTGTAACTGAGATCAATAAATTATTCTTACTGCCAATGCAATGGTGGAGTAGAAACATTGTGACCTGGCTGAAGGCCATTGTAATTCAAAATAATATGAAAAACTGCAGCTCAAAAACCAACACATAGCTGAAGGCATAACATGCATACACACCTGGTTGGTTGTGTGTGTGGAGACACACACACACACACACACACACACACAACTAACTACAAACACTGTCATGTCCCAGAAGGCCACAGGGCTGTTGATCACACCTCCCTATTTATAAACGTCTGGAACACATGGCCTTTCTGTTGATCTGCTGGGGTGGTGCAGTTCTGGCATTATTCCTTCATGTCCACTAGGTGGCAGCAGTGCTATAGGCGAAGGTGGAACTCTATAGGCAATATCCCAAAATCAACATTTTCTTTACATATTATGTGCATATGTTCAAGAAAGAGATTCTATTTCTTAGTGAAACAAACAGGGAGTATGCACACTCTGGAATGACACTTGATAGTTATGGTCATATTGACTGATCTGAGTCAGCACAATTTAAATAATTTACATTATAAATCAATTTATTGAATCATTTAATGGTTGCATGTTTAAAAGATGATGGTGTGTGCATGTCATTTGCATTTACAGATTTGGTGCTATAAATCATTTGCTTGTCCCATTAGTCAAAATTAGACATTTATTGATTTAAACTGCAAAGTGCATACAGATATGTAATTCCAAACACACACACACACACACAGAGACCATGTAATTGTTGAGATTTAGCAGGCATACTATGCATGCAGGGAAATCCTTCACTTCTGATTTTGTAAAGCACTTGTTTAAAACCACTGCAGGGTTTTGGCAAAGCTTGGAAAAATATAGAGACAGGACAAACCGAGGGAGAAAGAGAGTGAGAGGAAGGTTAGAATTCCTGAGGTATAAATGTGGAAATGATTATGCTAGAGTTAGGTGTTTTCTCTAGTGGAGTGGAGTGTGCGTGTGTGAGAGAGAAACAGAGAGACTTGGAGGTAGCTGGATGGAGACCGTTTTTGATTTAGAATGTACGTGTAGCATCTTGGTGGAAAATACTAGCAATATATACTAGTATACAGGTGTGTCAGAACTGAAGCAGAAGCTGACCTGTAAAGCAATCGAGCATCTACAAGAAGTCTGTTTAATCACAGAGCTACTACAGGGCAAAGCTGTGTGATCCACAATGGCTGGGCAGTTGGGCAGTAAGGTTTAACGACAACAGTGACATAAATACAACAGCATTTAGGACAGTTACAAACCTTTGGAAGGTCTATTAAATGAGATGGCAATGCTTGGTCTTCAGCAATGAAATTTTGTTGAAATCCAAAATCTCTGTCAATAGTCTTTCAAATAACAGAACCAATAAACTGTTTAGTCAGCCAGTGAGTATAGTTGACCTGTGACTAACTCTGAGCCAGTTAACAGCTAAAAACAGTGCATCTTGCTCCTGACAATGTGATTTTACCTTTAAGTCTAACTGGCTTTCGTAACCACGCTACTTGCCTTCTAATGCATCTTGGTAAATTGTCATTAACCACTTTCTGCCAAAACCAATTAATTTCCTATTTTCATTTAGGTTTTACCTCATTCTTATGATCTTGTTTGGGTAGGCCAGCTACACAGGCAGTCTGGAACACACGCATATGTCAGTGGTGGAAGGGTGAAAAGGACCCATTACCCCACAGGTTTGGTTTAGTGTGTAATGTGTGCATTAGAGACTGTATGAGCTATTAATGTTTTCCGAGGACTGTTCCGGCTGACAAGGTGTTATAGTGTTTGGCTTAATTCAAAAGAATTTGTAGTTTACACAGACCTGGCTCCAGCATTAATCCCGAACATGGATTCTGGATAAGTGAATGATGTTTTTGGTGATTGGCCTGCATAGTTTAAGAGTCTCTGTGCTGTAAATCTACTTTAGTCTCACAGAATGTCTCTGTGCTGTAACTCTACTTTAGTCTCAGATGGCGTGTTTGTGCTGTAACTCTAATTTAGTCTCAGATGGTGTCTCTGTTCTGTAACTCTAGTATAGCTTCAGATAGTGTCTCTGTGTTGTTACTGTAGTTTGGCCTAGATGGTTTATATATTTATTTTCTGCTGCTTGCCAATTTATAATCCAAAACTCTTTGAACACATCTATGTAAACCAAGTCTATATAAATGTGACGTGTGCAAAATGCGTTGTAAATTAATAGCAAAGATTGCATATAACAGTACTGTGTGTTTACTTGCTAACAGCATTATTAAAGGACAACACGATATCACATTTTTTGTAAATTTTGTCATGTATGAATGCGATGGATTAGGACATTGGGGAAATAGGCTACAAGTAGGGAAGTACATGTTGCAAGCTTTGTGGTAAAAAATTAATCCCACAGTGTTTTGTACCTATATGACGGTAAAAAAAAAACAACCATTGAGTGTCTCAGAATGGTGTTGTCAAACATAATGCTAAACACCAAGTCTGTGCAGAGCCCACACAGCTTTGCTTTACGTGTGTGTGTTTGTGTGTGTGTGTGTCTGAACTACACCCTGATAGGACCACAGGAGAATGTGAAACATTTTACTGTGTTCTTACTGCATGTGTGTATTTTAACATGTGTGTGCATGTGTGAATGCTACAAATATTATTTGTTATTCTGATCAAGGACTAAAACCTAGACAGCTGGCTAACAGAGGAGGGTGAAGATGTGAGTCCTCAAACTTGTGTGTATGCACACTGAATGCAGTAATAGATTTGTTTGTTTGTTTTTGCTGTTTAGAGAGCTAAACACACACACACACACACGAATGACCCTTAGAACATTACATCATGAAAGTACTGTAAATTGGACATTAATTAATGAATGAATGCATGTCTGTGTTTTACTGTTTTAAACCTTGCCATAGGTACACAGTAAAAAGCCCTGAACTCTGTTAGAATAGACATGTTAGAATAGTGCCACAGATGGAAGCTGTGGCTTAAAAAAAGAACATTAAAAATATAAGAATGAGGAAGGTGAAACAGTTTTGGCCGGCTATTGAATATGCGAGCTTGATTAAGGGGCACATCCTTGTCTTAAAAAATAAAAATAAAAAATTTTCATAATGACTAATGAGAAGTAGAGATAGCGATCTGGTTTCTAGTTTCAGAGTCAAACACACAGGGAAGACTCTGGAGAAACAGGCAGCTGAGTGACAACCACTGAGGCTGTTCACTGAACACAATAATAGTGTGCGTGTCAGCATGAGGATTCTAACACACGCACACTTAGACAGTCTAATTACCTCATTAAATCAGAATGGTAACTGCAGACCAAGTGAGCATCAGACTATGGCTGAAAGAATAGTGTGTGTGTGTGTACACATGTTTATATATCTCTGTGGGGACCAAATGAGAGAACCAGCAGATCATGTGTACCAATGTTTGTTTGTTTTTTGTAAACACAGGAGCTTTCATTTGAAAAATTAAGAGACAAACAATGTACTGTTTAGTAAGTGATTTGAAGGTTAGTGTTATGGCGGGGGCGGAGCTTTTATTTGGGTGCAGGTGAGTGTTGCATTTGTATGGCTGTATTAGGGTACAGCCTACAAAAATTGCATAAAGCCTGCATTTAACCAAATCTGCAAAAGTGTAACACCAGTAAAAAAAAAAAAAAGTAAATAGATAACAATAAATTGGCAGTACTTTGTAAAAAGTAACAACAATGAGGATATATGATTATTAACATATTTTGTTTTTATGGTTCAAACAAAACTGTGATAATAAGCAGTAGTTGGGCGTATTTAATGTATAAGATGTATTTTGAATGTCTCTTGAAAATGTGCTGCATGACTATATGGAAACGGCCTATTTAGTTTGGGCAGAGTAGTGGAATCTTTGGAAGGAGTATGTTCACAGATGTCTGTACTTTTAACAAGCAAGTGTAGAAATGAAAATTACCAGAAATTGTGTATAACTTGTTTCTTCAACGTGATAAAATGGTATAGTTTTACAGCTACAGTTTTCTGGAGGCTTCCCTGCATAGTTGGTCAAAGCTTGGCTATAGGTGTGAGTGTGTGTGTAGCATTAAGTTGCTATGGTAATCATTATTTAATGTGTTTTGTGTGAGTTTGGTACACACTATGTTGAAGCTTTTGCGTAGCTTTGTGCATAGAAAGGACAAATGGTTGAACTAAAGTGTACAGTGAAAGATGACGGTGTGCGTTAGGGTTGAGCGATATCGCCTTTTTCGTACCGTCTTCGAATAATCTCGTGGTATACGGTATTACCGCGAGTTGTGGGGGATTAACACGTTCAGAAAACAAGCGACGTATGTTTTTAATTAAAAGATAAATCAGAACATTACAAATGTTACTTATTTTGCACTGCACAATATGGCAATATATATTTAAACACACCCAGCCTTTACTATTTAGCCCTTATTTTTAATAGATTTAATCTCTCGCTGGACAGTAAAAACAGACAAAAAAAAAAAAAAAAAACCACAAAACTTCAGGCTTTAAAATAATTTAACTTGAGAATTTAAGACGTGAACACAAAGCAGTTCAATGCTGTTTTACTAGCATATTGAAACTGTCTTATTTATGGCGTGTTAAAGCAACGGCAAGAAAATCCAGCTACCATTTTCTCAACAAAAATGTTAATGAATAGCTGTCTGCAGTCGGCAGCAGTACGTGTGGTACAATTTGTCTAACCTTGTACAAGAATTTTTAGAAAAGTATTTCCTTCCACGTAGCTTGTACTGGCAATCAAGTGTTTGGATCAGGGCTTTAAATGAAGGTTTAGTGAGATCTTGTAACTGTACCTTATATATTTTGCCGTTAACGTTTTGGCTTTGTCAGAAGTGACCATGCGGCTTTTTGAGGTCGACGGCACTTGTGAAGTGATTAAAAGGTGTTTCCCTCCTTACCTGCGACTGTTTTTAGACAGGTTTCTTCAAGGCTTGCGGGTTCTCCCTTTTATTTGGAACAATTCCAAAATGCTGTCGAATTGGAGCCGTAGCATTAGCTTGCTTGCCCTCATCGCTGGCCATGTTGGTTCCCCCTCTCTCTGTATGAGCTCAACAACCAGTGAGCCCCTCAGTCACCAACACTGACCTCCGTCCCGTCCCTGAACATCCTATTGTCTGTTTATAAGACGTAAAACAGACATTTTGATGTCGCCAATTTTGAAGTCCCGTCACTAAATGTTTGTTTAACCGTCACCGTTTTCAAATATCGGGGTATACCGCATTACCTTCTTATCGCCCAACACTAATGTGTGCTCCAATGCCATTAATTGTACAATACAACACCACGTTAGTAGGGTGAGTGGCATGTGTTATATCTCTCTCTCTCTCTCTCTTTCCAGGCATGCCATTGGGATGTCTTGGCAGATATTAGTCATTCACTTACACATCCTGTCAATCATTACAGACCCCTGTGTGTGTGTGAGAGAGAGAGAATGGAAAGGGTGTGCGAGATTATTCCGAAGTTGAGATCAAGAATAAAGCTGAGCACTTCCTGGCATGCCCCCTGGACCCCTGCCAATCAATCATCATAGGATTTATGCCCTCTCAACACCCCATAAGGTGTGTGTGTGTGTGTGTGTGTGTGTGTGTGTGTGTGTGTGTGTGTGTGTGTGTGTGTGTGTGTGTGTGTGTGTGTGTGTGTGTGTGTGTGTGTGTGTGTGTGTGTGTGTGTGTGGGAGAGCGAGCATAAGCATAGGGGGGTGTGCACTCTTTGTAAATTTGAATGAGTGTGTATTTATGCTTGAGTGTGAATATATATGTGTGACTAAGTTTGTTTGCTTCTTCTTGTGCACTTGTGTATATATACAGGGGTGTTGGTGTGTGAGCGCGGGAGCAAAGCAGACCCTTGATCAGTGTTTTATGGTGATGGAAAGGTTAGTGTGTCTTTAATGCACATAACCGAATGAGTGCTGCTTTGATGTGTCTGCAATTAGAGTTCCCCCCCTCTGCGTCTTTCTCTCTCTCGCTCTCTCCCTCACAGACACATGCGCGCACGCGCACACACACACACACACACACACACACACTTACATACATTCCATGTGGTTCACCATATGCATTCTTTTAATGGTGGCAATGTAGTTCCAGAGTGCCTTATGCAGTTATAATATATATTGACTCTTATTTGAACTTAGTGTTGGCACACTGTATCACTTTATACATAAATGTGTTTTGTTCATTGAAGAGCAAAGGTGCTAAAAACACTATACAACTATATTCAGCCACAAAGCAACATGTTCTTGAGCCTGGGGCAAGAAAAACAAAACAAAAGAGAACACCTTAAACAAACCAAAAAGCATAGAAAAACCCAAACTCCTTAAAGATCTGAAGAGAAAGACTCAAAAAATAGAGATGCCAGAATGTGCGCGCGTGTGCGTACACGTGCGCGCGTGTATGTGTGGGGGGGTTCGTATTTCACTGCAGACTGCTGTTGCTGACACTCGGGCTGGTAGGACATTAGCCTCCACACCAAACCCAAGCGTTGCCTGGGTCCTCCACACCAAACCCAAGCGTTGCCTGGGTCCTCCACACCAAACCCGAGCGTGGTCTGGGTCCTCCCTGGCACTACAACTGCTCGGCACATGCCTGGAAACTCACTCCATTATTCTCCTCTTTTGATGTCAGGAACAGTGTGTTGTAAGTGGCATTCCACAGCTGTATTTTTGCAGTGAAATTTGGAAAATGTGTTTAAATATGAAATGGGGCTTCATTTTAAATTAGGACCGTGTCAAATGTTTCATTTAATAATTGAAGGCAGTAATTGAAAGGGAGGGATGGGTGGTAGGAGAGGTATCTTATTGTAAACTTTCATACTCAGGTTGGTTATAAGTATGTTTGTCTTGGCTTCACACAAACAAATGACTTTCTTGACTGGTTTATGACATAAAAGGAGGAGTAACTAAGCCAGTTTCTTTCAGAGACTAAATTAATGACAATGGAGTTGTCAATGTTTAGTGTCAGCAAATGTAACATGTGGATCATACTCAGGAAAAAAAAAAATTGTTTTCTTGTGTTGCATTGTTGCTTCATGTGTTAATATTGTTTTTATTGTGTTGAAAACCAAAGTTTTCCACCCGTTATTGTACCAAGTGACATCACTTGGCCATCCATTAAGAGTGGAGGGACATCTGGTTTATCACATCCTGATGCATGAGAGAGAATTATTTCTCTTAGTCACGTCACCTAAACATGCTGAAATAAACTGTGGCGGTGTTCAGGTTAAAGACAGGACATGTTGAACACGTGTAGCGCTTTGGTTAAACTGGCCTGCTGTGCATGTGCTGTGATTGTACCGACCAGTGGGACTGGTCAGAATAATCGGAGCACCATATGACCTTATTCACATAACTTGCAAAATATTTATAAGGCAATCATTAGATTAAACAATTTCACCCTCAACTGAGTTAAGACGGAGCATATGAAGACGGAGAGGAACATCTGGAAGTCCTTTACGTCTGATGTGTGGCGGCGGAGGGCCCAGCTCCTAGGAGCGGGAAGGAGACGACGAGGAGAGGGCTCAGAAAGGACCAGGTGAAGAACACCAGGGCAAGAAACGAAAACCGGAGGGCGATCCAGAGGTGAGGGAGACGGAGAGAACGTGCCAGCACCTCTTTGTGTGGTTTATGTCCTTGTGTTGGCATGTAGAGATCGTTAACAGTGTGGAAATCTCCTCCGTTCATCTGTCATCTCCAGACGCCACACACACACACTTTACCATCTCTGTGATTAAAGAAGACGTTTGCCGAAGTAGATGAAGGTGTGCAGAGGTGCAGATGGCTGTCTCTCATCCTCTGTCTCATCCTCTGTCTCATCCTCTGTCTCATCCTCTGTCTCATCCTCTGTCTCATCCTCTGTCTCATCCTCTGTCTCATCCTCTGTCTCATCCTCTGTCTCTTTTGTAATGTCCTTTTCTATTGTTCCACTTTTCCCATCATGTACTGTGTCTTGTCTTGCTCTCACATAAGTGATGACCTGCTGCTGCTGAGTGTCTCTGTGCAAGTTGTGTTGTATGAATTGTATGACTTGTGTATTGTATGAGTGTCTCTGAGTTGTGTGTTGTGGGAGCTGTATGTTTCTGTATGAGTATCTGTGCAAGTTTGTTTCTGTACATGTATGAGTTCCTCTGTATGAGTTATGAGTGTTCAAGTTGTGTGTTGTAATGGTGTGTGAAGAAGTAGTGTGTTGCATGAGTTGTATGCATGTCTCTTTAGGAGTTGTGTTTTGTATGAGTGACTGTGTCAATTGTGTCTGTATGAACTGTGTGTTGTATGAATTGTACGTGTGCCTTTATAAGAGTTGTGTGAGTGTAAGTGTGTGTTGTATGAGTGTCTCTCTAACAGTTGTGTGTTGTTAAGTGGAGCATATTGTTCTGGACCTTTCTTAACATTATCAGCTTTCGCTGCAGATAATCACGTTTAGATCAATCACGGAGTGCTGAGCAGACACTTAAAGCTAACATTTACACATGTTCATCAGCACAGCCTCTCACAGGGGGATGATCAGGCCAGAATGGGGTTCTGTTTCAGTATGTATGCAGACCTGTTGGTGACGCATGCTGGAATTCATCGCAGCCCTAAAATGCAAAAGAGAAAAAGCAGTTTGAACATTTTCCAAATGGTTTCCAATATCAAAACAGTTTCCAGAATCCTTTTATCCACATAAAATCATGCTAAACTTAAATATTAAAGCAAACTTAAAATGTTTAAATCTAATAAAAGTAAATCCTTTATTAGACATGTGATTACTTCACTGGAGTATGGTTGTCTTTATTGAGTAAACTAACGTGAGAGAATAAATCTCACTGAAATTACATAGTAACTGTCAGATTCTAATCATGTGGGTTCAGACACCCTAAAACACCCAGGCCCTAAACTATCATTTCTTTCTATATATCCATGATCAGTGGTCAGTATAGACCACTGACTGCTTGCCTTTGGCCACTGTCCAGTGCAAATCTTCCCAGCACTGCAGCAGACGACCTTTCACGCGCTGAGGTCAGCAGTCTCTCTGCCACCCGCTGTTCCCTGAGAACCCAGTGCAGCTGCTGGGCTGTCTTAGTGGTGCCTGCCTACAGGGTCAGAGTCAGGGCACTGCGCTTTTTTTATGCTGATCTGTGACCAGCCTAACCTTCCTCCGTCCTGACAGGAAGCACGGTCCGGCTCCATGATTGTGAATTCTTCACATCATTTCAAGGTGGTTTAAACTAGAATAAATGTGATTTAATTTACTCCCACAGTGTCTACACTGCAGGTGTTTTGCAGGGGTGTGAGACTGGCAACTGAGTAGGTGATCAGTTTCTTTACTTTTCGTACTAGGAGATGGGATAGTCTACATTACAGAAAACAATGGCTCTCAAAACACACACACAAACACAATTAGCATATGATCAACAGATGTGACTTTTTGCTTCAATGTAATTCTTGCTAGTGACATAAAAGACTAACATTCAGTGTTGCTAATTAGGTCTTTTTATTGGTATTGTAATATTGCATCGTTATTGATTAATCGCAGTCCAGATATATTTGGAATTTTTTTTTTTTCTCCATGTTTGTACAAAATAGGTGAGGAAATGTGAGGGGCCAGTGCTTGCAGGTGGCCAGACAGACTCATCACCACGGCAACATCTCAGACGACAACCATTACCACAGCAACAGTGGCTTTGATCTTCTGGAGCCCTGTGAAAGCAACCTTTAACCTGGCAGTAATAAAAACCCACTCACACACACAATGTGTGTGTGTGTGTGTGTGTGTGTGTGTGTGTGTGTGTGTGTGTGTGTGTGTGTGTGTGTGTGTGTGTGTGTGTGTGTGTGTGTGTGTCACAGAGCCAATATAAGAACAGAGGATGACTCATTGTCAGTATCTTAAATTCTTTTAGCTCATGATGGGTGTCTGTGGGTGACATAATTTCATGTGTTATGCCAGTCTGTCTTCATTTATCTTAAGACCTATAAACCATGAAGCTGGAAGAAGCCAGTGCAAGAATATGCAGTGGCCATTGCAGGGACTGCATGATGCAGGATTGCAGGGACTTGATTGTTCTGAACCTCACCCTGCATCTAAGACACAGCACTGAGCATTCTTTTCAGTAGACATTTATCCACTCTGTTAATCTCTATCTCTCTCTAACACACACACATTCGCTCTATCTCGCTTGCTCTCTCGCTCTCTCTCTCACACACACACACACACACACACTGTATGCCGCTTGTGAACTGATAACCTATTTGACATTTAATTCACTGAGGGGTGTATCCTGAGTTAATAACTCTTCGAATGCTTTCTCTTCTTTTCATTTACTTTAATCTCTCCCTTTCATTTCTATTTTAAATGTTCATTACGCTCTTATCTTGCCTTGACTGTCTTCTCCTTGAACAGTTGAAGGAAGAGTGGGAGGGCTTGGGTGTTTTGTGTCTAAACCATACTGATCCGTAGAAATGAGCAAATTTAATGAACCTCGACTAAAACCTGTGAAGGAAATGGCCTTGTGTGTGGCAGGCCAGACCAAGCCCTGACTGTGTGAAGAAGTGTGTGTGTGTGTGTGTGTGGCATCACTCACCCTATTTTAGTCTGAGCAGACCCATGTTGGTAATGGGACAGCAGTAGGTGCACCATTGTGGAAGTGAATGGTGCACATGCCTGTCACATGCACACGCATTTCACACACATGCCTGTTGCATGCTCATGCATTTTACACACACTTCTCACATGCACACACATTTTACACACATGCCTGTTGCATGCTCATGCATCTTACACACACTTCTCACATGCACACACATTTTACACACATGCCTGTTGCATGCTCATGCATTTTACACACACTTCTCACATGCACACACATTTTACACACATGCCTGTTGCATGCTCATGCATTTTACACACACCCCTCCTGTGTGCACACGCATAATGCACACAAACACCTGTTGCACCCAAGCATTTTACACACACACACGCCTGTCACTTGCACACACATTTCGTACAAACACGCCTCACATCCAGAAACATTTTATACACATGCATGGTACATGTGGGATGTGCCACTCCCGATCTCTAACCCCCATGTTCCAACCAAATTCATGCACATCAGGGGGTGTTTGGAACCCTGACCTCAACATGCGCGCGCGCGCGCACACACACACGCACACACATTCTCTGGTCTTAGCCTGGTCGTGCTAAGTAGTAGTTGTAATAGTAGTTTATTTTGGTCTTTACATTTATATTGCAAATTTATTAATACACATAGAAATATATAATCAACAATAATGCTTGGATTATTTTTTAAAAATCAGACATTTTAATATTTGTTTTTATGATATCACATTAAATGTATTTTTCAATGCAGACTGTGATTCTTCCCTCTTCCTCCTATTTTGCGTGCACAGTAGTCCGGTCTCTCCCAGCAGGAGTTTTTTAGCTGAGAGATCTGGCTGACCAGCTGAGGCTGGTGTGACTTCAATTTGCCCTAACAGAAAACACAGGGGAAGACATGGGAATGTCATTGGACAATTAGTCCATGAAGAACAACAAACGCTGTCAGGACTTTCTCTCCCAATGCAAAGGACACATGGGGAGAATAGCTCCAAACAGGACAAGGAATCCCGATTACTGTAGCAGGGAAGCTGTTCCACTACTCCAGATGGAAAATGGTGTGTAATGGACTTCTCCAGAGGAAATGTAATTTTATTTATTTTATTTTTTTTTCTGGACATACATTACCAACAGTGAATTTTAAACAGAGTCTGTGAATCTCATCACACTTCTGAAATCACTCTCTGGTTGTCGCTGGTTCTGGCAGTTTGCAAAGAGAATGTGAGAGGTTGAGAGATACGTGGTGTAGACTAGGGCAGGAAGACTGTGTGGCTTTGGTCTTGGTTCTTGATTTAATTTGGTGGATCTAACACAAAGCTCTGTGCCGTCCCTCTGACAAGAATGCTGACTAGGAAATCTCAAAATTCCACCTGTTTACACCCATGGATCTGTAACCCTAGCAGATACAAAAGCACTGCGTTCTGGTAAGACAGTAAGCGCTCAATGTATTCTGCCTCTAAGTGAACCCGTGTTGGGAGTGCGATATAACTCAGCTCCACCCACAGCTTTTTCTATCAATGCAAAGCATGTTGGCCTGTCTGTCTTCACTGGTGTGACAAAAAGCATCTTGGCCTGTCTGTGTTCACTGGTGTGTGGTAAAGCATCTTGGCCTGTCTGTCTTCACTGGTGTATTGTGCCATACTCTCACTCTCATAGCTCTGTGGCTGTCAGCACGGTCAGCAGCCAAAGCCTCACTAGTGAGTCAGACACAGCCAGGTATAGTGTGAGCTGAGGCCTGATTGTGAACTCAATGGAGCACATATTCTAAGCTAAAGTTCTTTCAGTGACTCCTAAGCTCTATCCATTCCCCTAAAGCCATATCAATAGCTGGGTTTACACCAATGGTCTGATATTGTTCTGAATTAGAATGTGAATTGTAAAGATCTAATCATGATGAGACTTTTCGTTTAGTCATGGTCTGATTAGGGTCTTAGTCAACCTAAGGTTAACTCTTTTAAAACATTACATTTCTGTCCGATATTAGCTGAATTATTTGGAGATGTAAATGTTTGCAGTTTGCAACATTTGCCCCACTTTCTGCAATGTAAATCCTGTTCTAAAAGCTGTGATATTCTTTTGTGAAATATCAACAAAAGAAGGGCTGAGTGCAGTAATTGTAATGGGCCCCTACTGTGGCAAGAGGTGCCCACTGGGAACAGTGCATTATTGTTAAAGGAAAGCTCTGTCATATCAAAGCTCATACGAACGAGTAACATCGGAATATTTTTAAAGAATTCTTGGGAATTGCAACAAGTATGAGCAATTTCCATTGCATTTTATACAAATGAACTTGTCCCATGTACCATCCTTCAAGTTTTAGGCCATTTTGATGGGTATATTTTACACACGCGCGCACACACACGCACGCACGCGCGCGCACACACACACACACACACACACACGCACACTGAATGGTCACTTTACCAATTCAGCAATTCATAGTGCCACACATTCCACGAGGTGTTGACATAATTCCGCAGGAACCTTAGCCCAGTTGGGCAGTTTCCGCAAATTAGATGGAGGTACCAAAAGGTACTGGAGGGGCTGCTCTGAACGTCCCAGAGTTGTTTTGTAGGATTAAGATCTGGGGATGTGAAGGCCAAAGAAAACTTTGTCATGTTCCTGGAACCAATCCCTGACTATACAACCCAACGTCCTGCTGAACGCATCCTCCTGCAACAGGGTAATCTGTTACTAGTTAGGAATAAACTTGGTCAGCCACAATGCTTGCAAAAACTACTGTTCAAACATCAGTCCACAGGTATCAGAGCACTCTGAGTGTTACACCAAATCAGGATTCATCTGACTAGACGCTGTTTTTCCACTGCTTAGTGATCCAATTTTGCGATTTTCTTCCCTACTGGAGACTTTCTGTTTACCTTAGACAGCAAGTTCGCTCAAACTGGTTGTCTGCTGTTATAGCCCATCCATGCTAAGGAACAATGATTGTGTGTTCCGACACAAGCACCAGTGTTCAGAGCATCAGTGCTGAACATGTCCGTTTCTTGCCAAGTTGAAGGAACGTCTCCTTTTACTGGATGTTCCTGGATGTTCTCATGTTTAAAGTGTTTATAATATAAACTTTATTTTTATATATATATATATATATATATATATATAATTCCTACAGCTCTATAACATATACCTTCATAACTATTAGTTTTTGTCTTGATGAATTGATACAGTTGAGCTGTTGTCAATTTCTACCTCCTCGGTTATAGTTGCTAACCCAGGCAAACTGTGACACAGCCACTGATTTAAAATGGTGAAATTATTTAATAAAATACAGACAATAATTGTTCTCTATGGTCTGTATTGTATAATATAGTCAGTATAATTAGTGGAAATCTGTAATCCAAAATATATGAGAAGAACCTGTAGTAGTATTAATGCTTCTATTTTTAAACATTTGTGTGTGGTGTGCCACAGTAATGGCTAATTTTGGAGATACTGTTCAGGTCCAGTAGTACCACGCCAGTGAAGCATGCGATGTGAAAGGTAATCACCTGTGAAAAGATGTGGGCAGTTTCTGTGTATTTTGCTGAGTAGATAAATATATAAACATGAAATAATGTAACAAAATTTAGGATATAAACCTAGGATATAAACTGGATTACAAATTCAGTCCTATTAGTAATTACTAAAACAGCACCATATGTACTGTCAGAGTACATGGAATGCTTTGGGGGAGGTAGGTCAAATTTTCTCAGTTTTCCATTTACTCTAAATATAGTCTGTCAGCCCAGACAGGTTTTATTAGTTTTGCACCAGAGCTACAAGGCTAATGTAGCTATCAAGTATTAGAAGTTGTTTCACCCAAAGTCTTTCTTAAATACATGCCCAAGTCTTCATTTGCTTGTTTCAATTAACATTAAGTTACATGATATCATTAGTTAAACAAACAAATTTTGATTAAAGTCCAAATTTACAAATTTAAGTTCAAAGCATTGCTGTGATACCATCTACATAAGAGTCAGTACAGTTTTACCTTTGAAAGGAGAAAGTGATTCTGGTTATCCAAGATGGCTGGTCCTGTATTGTTAACAGAGGTCACGTTGTGTAGATTTATTTATTAAAGATTACAGTAAGACATACTGTGTCATAAACCACATCACTGAGTCTGTGGTGTATTATTTAAGAACTGACTGCAGTGAATCCAGTATGAGAAAATCACTGTTCACAGAAAAGGTATTGGGTAAAATAGCTTACGGTACTTGCTAACAACATTCGCCTTGATACTCCAGTGCCGAATGATTAGGGAACACTGGACACTCAACTTGTCTTGACTGTAAGTGTGACCTTGTTTTTTTGCCAAACCACTGGTTTATTTCTAACCCAATTAAATGTAGTCAAGTATCTGTAACCATAGATTCAATTAAAGAAAAAAAAAAAACACACACACATACTTTCCCTCTCTGAAATATAATGACTTTGTGGTACACCACATTGTCTGGAGTCTTTTGTGCTTGTGGTTAAGTGACTTATGAGTGACTTTGTGTGTTTGTGTGTGTGTTAAAGCCTGTATTATGTAAGGGGAAAAGGGCTTGGACCTAATGATCTCCAGAGATAATTTTGTTTGTACAAAAAACTCACACAGCAGTCACCATGAGGTTCTAGTCATTTGTCTGTGTGTGAGAGAGAGAGACAGCG
Source organism: Electrophorus electricus (assembly GCF_041902795.1). Taxonomy (NCBI): domain Eukaryota; kingdom Metazoa; phylum Chordata; class Actinopteri; order Gymnotiformes; family Gymnotidae; genus Electrophorus; species Electrophorus electricus. The sequence continues at coordinate 28,994,346 of NC_137501.1, read as the reverse complement.
AGTGTGTGTGTGTGTGTGTGTGTGTGTGTGTGTGAGAGAGAGAGAGAGAGAGAGAGGCAGAGTGTGTGTGTGAGAGAGAGAGAGGCAGAGTGTGTGTGTGTGTGTGAGAGAGAGAGAGGCAGAGTGTGTGTGTGTGTGTGAGAGAGAGGCAGAGTGTGTGTGTGTGTGAGAGAGAGAGGGAGAACATATGTAAGCTTCTATTTGAAGTTGAGGGTGATTAATTATGTCTCTGCCCTTTTCACAGCAAACTCTTCAAAGTGGGATCACAATATATTACTGGTGTGTGTGTGTGTTCATGTTTCGTGTGTGTGTGTGTTCATGTTTCATGTGTGTGTTTTATTTGTTTCTGCACTACAAATGTTTCTTTAAAGCACATCACACTTGTCTTCTGATCATAATGGGTGTTCTCTATAGTCTGGATTTTCATCTGCATACCGAATGTATTTTCTGTAGACATAAGTGTGTTTGTGTTTACTGAAAACAAATGCCTTATCAGATTTCTGGAAAAGCAGCTGATTCTGATTCCCCACACATTCCCTCCTCTCCCCACAAATCCACTCTCTTGCCCCTCTGCTCTTTCCATCTCTTTTTCTCTCTCTTGCTCTCCGAGGAGTGGCAGTGAGGGATTCAGCTTGGAGGTGACGTGGAGAGAGCGAGAGAGAGTCAGAGAGCACCTCTTCGCCTGCTTTTGATTTTTAATTCCTCTTTTTCTCTCTCTCTGATTGGTGTTTTTATTCCCGGTACGTTGCCATCGGTGACGGGCACAGTTCTGATTCAGGGCTGATTAAAGGTCAATGTGTGCGTGTGCGTGCGTGTGTGTAATCACAAACGCATGTGTTTGGGTGAGAATGCGTGTGATTGGTATCGATGCTCTCTAACATGCGGGACAGACAGATGTGAGTAGTAGTGCGTTCCTTTCTTCTTTTCAAGGGAGAGTGGTTCAGTAAGTGAAACCTACACACCATAAACCAGTGCGTGGCAATACCTGGCCCACCTGCAGTTTGGAGACTCCCTTGGTGCTCTTGGGTTCTGGGTCTGTAGCACACTGCAAGTGACTGGGGGTGACCTGACTACCTCTGCCAGCCTACGGAGAGAGACCCTCGCATGAGTGCAGGCCTCATGCAGAATCTCTGCAGCAGGGACCGGGTACAGCACAGCAACAGCAACCTCCACTGCACTCCGGCCTACTTGCGCACATGGGTAAATATAGTAATGTTTTGTTGCATGAAATAAATACAAAAATGATTATATCTGTCTAATGAAAAACAGGGAGTTGCACTGATTGTTTCAAAGTTTTAGAATAATTTTCTCATTGTCAACCAAGCAAATGCATCCAGAGTACTTTTAGGGAATGCTGAAGATTATGGAGCCATGTAGTCAGATTTCTTCACAAAAATGGAATTTGTAATGTTATTGCCTGTCCTAATTCAGGGAAGTGCAGTAGCCAAAAGTTCATTTGATTTGTAAAATAGGCTAATCAAGTTGAACCGAATAGCTGTGTTTCTGTACTGTTTTAGTGCCATCTCTAACACAAAATCCATAAATGCTTTATATAACTTATCAAAACCTGAGCTAAGAGAATTTTTAAAAAATGATCAAATAGCCCCCACCCCCAAGCAGGAGCCCAATGGGTTAAAAACAGACTTAAAGTTCTCTGTATCTGAAGCTCAAAACATCACACAACTCTCACCCTCACATTCTCTCTCTCTCTGATCTCTCTGTCTCTCTTTCTCTGATCTCTCTCTTTCTCTCTCTCTGTCTCTCTGGGAAAAACAATGTGTGTGGTTCTTTTTCCAACAGTGGGTGTGCCAGCACGTGTTTTCCTTGGGTGGAACCTTGCCCCATGTGAGTCAGTCTCTCTCTCTCTCTCTCTCTATTACTCTCTCTCTCTCTCTCTCTCTCTCTCTCTCTATTACTCTCTATCTCTCTCTCTCTCTCTCTATTACTCTCTATCTCTCTTCTCTCTATCTCTCCTTCTTATTTTATTTTCATTCATAATGCTTTTTGGCATAACCATCATTTATTTTGCCAAGGCCATGAAGAATAAACAGAGTAAAACATTTCTCACCTGTAACCTGTAATTACATTTCCTCACACTGTTCTTTTGTGTAATCCCATGATGCATCTGAGGGGTACTCTTAGTTGTTTTGTGTCATGATTCACTCTGGTTCGATCACAGGGGTAACACAGGTTCATGGTAACACACCAATAAGTTCATTGCTTGCATTTCTATTTTTGATCATGATTTTTTAGGCATTCTGATGGTTACCCAATAAAATCATGGCTGCAGACCAGCTCACCTTCACATACAGTACAGAGGAAACTGTAGTTGTTGAGTGGTTTCAATAAGAGAAATATTTTACTAACATGCACAGAGCTTTTGAGTGAAATATTTTTACAAATCATGCTCGAACAGCATATAAAGCTATTCTGCTGTTTTCACTAAGGCCTTTTACAGCCTGACTGACATTCCCTTGTGACCTCATTTTGGTACCCAGATCAGTATAGCTGCCGCTGTGTTACAGGTTTTGTCCTTTATAAGTAAGATGGTGCCTGCTTCCTAGAGATCTGGATCTCTTTTGGAAAATAGTCAATCCGCTGTTTAAAGTGACCACGGGCGCTGCTGTAGTACTGATTAGGCTTTGCTGTAACCCTTGTTCTGTGTGTGGCAGTAAAGTCAGGTCATTAACACAGACCAAACAGTTGAGTTTAGAATTGCTTTAAATTTGGCATTTTGACCGCTCCAGTGCTGTTTCCAGGTCTTGTATAAAGATATGATGCGAATAGTTTTATATCAAAAGTATTTCCACCTGTTACAACATCTATCATGGCAAATTCATGTCAAATTGAATCAAATTTTTTGGAAATCCACAAACTGTGATATTTCTTCCATATTAGACATTATAAATATCATATGCATCTAATATGCAAAGCTTTGATTAAAAATCTGAGATTTGTTTAAGACATCATTAAGAATGCATTATTCATGCATTAATAATAATACTAAATATGACTATGGCTAAAACTGGTCTGTAGAATCTGGTCCATTTCCCGAATAAAGTTTTGTTGTTGTTTAAATAATTTAATACTGTGCTGTTTTGCTTTTGACAAATGTGTATCAAATGTGCCCTTAATTGTCTTTAAGTAAGATAATTATTCCATATGAATCACAGGCATAATTTATTTTTAGATTTGCTGCTGAGATGCAGGAGCATAGTGATCGACTGGACAGACAAACTGGCTGAATGATGGATTGTCTGACCATCCATAAGTGATGCTCAGTACCTCGGTAAGTGATGGTCCAGCAAAACCAATTTTGCCCACCCTAATGAAGAAGAAAATGAAAAGGGAGCAATATCTCTGTCTCCTCTATGACAGGGCGCAGCTAGGTACAGCTCCCCTGGACACGCTCTCAGCTCCCCTGGACACGCTCACAGCTCCCCTGGACACGCTCTCAGCTCCCCTGGTCACGCACACAGCTCCCCTGGACACGCTCACAGCTCCCCTGGACACGCTCTCAGCTCCCCTGGTCACGCACACAGCTCCCCTGGACACGCTCACAGCTCCCCTGGACACGCTCACAGCTCCCCTGGACACGCTCACAGCTCCCCTGGACACGCTCACAGCTCCCCTGGACACGCTCACAGCTCCCCTGGACACGCTCACAGCTCCCCTGGACACGCTCACAGCTCCCCTGGACACGCTCACAGCTCCCCTGGACACACTCACAGCTCCCCTGGACACACTCACAGCTCCCCTGGACACGCTCACAGCTCCCCTGGACACGCTCACAGCTCCCCTGGACACACTCACAGCTCCCCTGGTCACGCACACAGCTCCCCTGGACACACACACAGCTCCCCTGGACACACACACAGCTCCCCTGGACACATACAGTTTGCTGAAGGCACTACTGATAGTATGTTTCAGATTCTTCAAGCTCTCTTAATCTTAATGCATTTCAGTATTTCAGATTGTTTCTTCAACAGCTCATTTTAAATCCTGTCATGAATGTTATTAATTATATGACATGCGATGTGAAACATTAAATACGTGAAACGTATGCAATAAGACGTCTTTTCAGTAAACTCCTCCGTCTGTGATGGCTCCTGAAAGTTTCTAACCCTAACTTTCATCTCGGCGACCTCCTGGAGCATGTCTGGTTTTCACTGTTCCCACTCTGATGCTTTTGACTGTGCTTAGTTGTGAACTACATTACATTGAGCATTTTTTCAATAGCAGGTTTTATGTGAAGATCAAAAATGCAATGATATGTAATGTTTAATGCTGACCTTTCTGGTCTATTTGTGTGGAGTGATGATGATGATTTGTGATATGTATGTCAAAAGGTTTAACCAGTCACACTTCAAACTGCTGATCTGTGAAAATCTGTGCTAAAGGATGTTTACACCTCCCCCAACCCCCCCCATACCTCACCCCAACACACACACACACACACACACACACACACCACAGTAATTATCACTGTCATTAACAGCTGTGATGAATCTGTGGTGCTACAACAACTCTGGGTAGTAGCTGACAGCAGTCAAATGAGAATCAGTGAAATAACACATCTCTATCCAGGTTCTTCCAAAATTTGTCTTACTTTATAATAAACATCTGATGCAAATATAAAAACAGTGACTCAGAGTGACAAGAGACGTGAGTGAGTGAGTCATTCTGCATTCATACACGTAGGAAGAAATAATGCCCTGAGATGGTGGACTTGTCCTGAGGTTACAGCAGAGTGCACCATGTTTAGATGTCATCACAGAGTAGCTATCATGCAGAGGAAAGACCACACACACACACACACACACACACACACACACACACTCACACTCACACTCACACACACAACAATACCCAGAACATTAAGCACAAAGCACCCCGACAACAAAGTGAGGTGTAATGAATGGTGGCTATTGCTGTCTGATTGGGAACGGTAGAGGTTAAAGTTCATAATCTGGTGTTGGTCTTTGTTTGTGTTTGACATGGGAGTTGCATTTTTGATTAATGTTCCTGTTGTGAAAACTCACGCCTAGCATTCTGTACTAATGCTTAGTGGAGTTTTTTATTTTGTAGACCTGCTAAATGATGTGAGCAGCCTCATGGAGGACCTGCACCAAGGCCCAGATTTAACAGATCTGGCACCTAGACCCAGATTTAACAGATCTGGCACCTAGACCCAGATTTAACAGCTTTCTCTCCATGTTCTGTGGCTTGTCATCCTGTGTTTATTTCTCTAGTTCTCACTGACAGAGAAACCCACGTCTGTCTCAAAGGAAAGCAGTCAGAAAGTGTGCGTGCTTTACACCGTACGTCTTTGCACTATGCTAACAGCCTTACCTTCTTTGTGCTGATATAACTTCTTTACTCTAGTGGTTTCTTTTTCTCACTCTTTGTTTTTCTCCTTCTCGCTCCATTTTCCCTTTTTCCCCGAACCTCTATTCGGGTTGTCGCCTCGTTCCACGGTTGCGGTGGGCCGTGCCGGAGAGTGCTGCTCCAGGGTGGAGGTTGGCAGTGGTGGGCTGTGGCAGGCCCGGAGTGCTGGTGCGGAGGTGCGGAGGTCACCCAGCTGCTGGTACCTCTAGGCTCCTGCTGTCGGTCTGACCAGCACAGTCAACTCCCATCAGCACAGACACACACTCACCCCTCCAGCTTGCCACAGCGTTCCAAATATCTGCTGGCGGTTACTGACTTGCCCTGTTCAGTAACACGCCGAGGAATGTTGTGCGTGTGTGTCCCAGCGAGAATCGTCTGATGTTACAAAAGCATATCCTGTTCACCTTTGTCTCCTCCTGCCTGTATTTTCTTTTAGCAAAAATGAGGTCAGCTCAGAACTAGTGTGTCTGATGATCAATCCTGTGGCATGAGATGCTGCACGGAGTAAAACAAAGGTCAGTAAAGATGGACTAAAGAATCAAATAAAAACAGCTTCTCCCCCCCCCCCGGCTGAATGATTGATACATAAATATAGCTCTGGCACTTTCCAGGTTTGCCTGAAATAACCGCAAACACCTCTGTGTGCCTGAATGTCTTTCAGTCTAAAAATATATCTGCTGTTTTTAATGCTCTATATTTCAGAATGTTTTTCCCCAAGAAAAATGAAAGAATGCTTTTGGTATATTCAGCTTGAAATGATCATACACAAATGTGACTGTGAGTGTATTTGAGGATGGCTGTGGTTATTTTGGCTTGTTTTGGTTTCTGGATGGCTGATCGCAGTGAGGTAAACATGTCTGTGTCATTCTTCAGTAATCTGTTCTGTTAGAATCTATTAGTTACAAGCCTGAGATTATAGTAACTCTGTGTGTGTGCAGGCATGTAACTGTGTCACGTACTTGTTCTACAGTGTGCCAGCAGGAAAGGTTCCTATTTCAATGGCTATATTTTTAAAGTGATTTGTCTACGGGATATTTGGAACTGGACCGAATCAGGAGCAAAGCCAAGTAAAAGCAGCTGCTATTAAGACTGATTTTAACCAGTTACTGAGTGAAGGGTTAGATCTAGTCTATATCTGTCTCTGAACTAACTATCTTGTCAGTCTATCTATCTTTCCAAGGCTGTAGTCACAATATATGTGGGGGGACACATGTCCACCCCAATACTGAGATATGCTCCAACGCCCCCTTCAATATTCTGAGGTCCAAAATACGTATATTCCACTCAGTAGCTTTGCGCATTGTTAGGAGCTGTCAGTGTCTCCATCCGTTGATATTATTATTGTAACACCATGCCACCATATCAGCACTGCGGACTAACCAGCGTCAACGTCAATCAATGTCACCCGCAGGAAGAGGTAACGTTAATGTCAATGCATCATTTTACGCTGAAACTGTAATTGTAGAAATATATAATATTTTACTAAAATGTGTCAGTAATTGTATGAATTGGAAACATTTTGTGAAAATGGGCAAATTTCCGAATGCTAAATCAACCATCGCCACTACTGACGTTAGATATCATGGATGGCTATGTTACCTGTAAAGTTAGGCACACATTCCTTCAGCGTTCAACAGTCACGGGTGTATTCAGCTAACGTTAATGTTTTTATATTTCGTTATATTTGTTAAATCCCACGTGAAGTCTCAGTAGTGATGCGTATGAATATGTAGCAGGTTTAATTTATTGCATAGTCATTTAATATCCTTTGTAGCTGTACTTGGTTATGATGAATGGCATTTTTAGCAATTATTTGAAAAATGTAATTAGTCAGCTTTTGTCAGCTTTCATTCGCAGTAAGCGATGTGTAAGAGGAAGGATGGAGATGCCATTCAGCAGTTTTCTGGGCAACCTCGGGAAAGTAAGATACGAGAACGAATACTATTCAGATGATTCAAGTGTGGAACAGAGTCGTGCAAGCGTTGAGCCAGTCTTTCCTGACATAACAATTACCAGTCAGAAAGAAAAACCGGCAGTAATCCATTCCTGAACACCAAGGCAACAACTACCGCTGGTTTACTGATAATATTTCTTTAATATTCACCCTGGCGCATTTGGAGTAAAGAGAGACAAGTAAGATAAGAGGATGCAGACAGGTCAGGGAGAACAGCAGATATGGAGGTGAGTGAGAAAAAGAGTCAACATTTATGGTTAAGACCAAGTAATGACATCACAACAGTTTCATCCTAATGTTAAATTAAGATATTTATAAAATATATCCATTTAATAATAATAGATTAAAAATGAATATAAGCCATAAATAAAGGCCATAATGCTATAATTAAAAAATAAAGTAAGACTAATAAATAGTCCCCCAGTGTGTGTGTGTGTGTGGGGGGGGGGGGGTGTTAATTAATAAAACAATTAAATACATAACAAAAGAAATGAGAGGAGAATAAATGACTGGTGAGCAGCAGAGAAGTTACCAGAGGAGAGGAGAGGAGAGGAGAGGAGGAGAGGAGTCAGGAGGTTGAAACGGGAGCAGAGCAGACCTCCCTGATGCTCACCCAAGTGCGCTTTTAAGTAAACAAAAGCATCAATATCCCCTAAACCTTGGTCACAGTATCTGGACTTGCATACATACATAGATGGCTATGGCTGTGTGTGTGTGTGTGTGTGTGTTGGAAGGGTTATTTGGCACTTTCAGTGGAACTATTTACAGTCGTGTATGTGGGAAAATCTCTAGTACAGAGATTTTTTACAGAAAACATTTGACATTTTCTTAGTTACTATAAGCAGCAGTCATGTGGGATCATCCAAGTCTTCTGCACCGTCACTGGGTTCTTGATGTTCAGCTTCCAACGCTGGAAAAAAAAAAAGTCCAGACCAACGCTAGCTACATATCATTTTACCAAATATGAATTACAGTAGCTATAAATATATGTCATGAAGTGTAAGTATCCTGGTGTCATAGACATCTAGCTAGCATGACAAATCTAGCATATTGACCAGGAGGCTAGGGTCACCTAGATATTTAAATAGACAGCTAGCTATCCCTGTTTGTCAACAACTGGTCTTGTTATTCATCTGGCCAGCTATTTGATTTTTTTAAAAAAACCTATTGATTTGAAAAAGAGCTAGTAATTATTCTCTGACTTGTTCTGAAAAACGCTGACCGAATATAACCAAACAGTTTTCAATTTCTGTTTTATGCTTTACATTATGACTCATGGCAGTGGAAGAACAAGGTTTTAGCAGATTTTATTTTGTCTTGACCCAGTAATGTGACTAAATTTTAATAAACAAATCTTACCTAGCGCAGCTTTAAATGACTTTCTTTAAATAATAGTGCTGCTGTCTTCCACAACCTCTGACTGGCCTCCCATGAACTACATTCCCCATAATCCTCCTGTCCATTCCTTATCCTCTGATTATTAGTTGCACCTGTGTCCTGTTGTCTCCCTTATCCTTTCCTATATGTTTGTCATTGTGAAGTCTTGTTTGCTTTGTCTTGCATTACTAAGCTGTTCCTGTGTGTTTTCTTACCTTTTTGTTTTGACTTATACCTGTTTTCCCATTTTACACCTTCTTGCCTTCCCTGTTCATGGTTAGGCTGCCTGGTGTTTTTGCTGTTTTGTTACTGACCTTTGCCTGTCTTTTGACCCAGAGTTTGGATTGCCTTTTGTATATTAAAACCACTGAATTTTACCTGCAAGCAACTCTGTTTCTGTCTCCCGAGCTTGACAGCTGCACTGTGCAGGAGTCATTTGCAAGACTGGGCTCAGTGTGTTTTCATAACATATTGACAGTATTTTACGCTAAAAGTGTCATTTCTGCCACAAATATTAGTACAATAAATGCCAAATTGACTTCCTCACTGGCAGAATTTCTTTAAATACCCCTTTCTCCCCTTTTCTGACTTAAATTTCACCTATGGTTTGCACCATTCAAGTTCCTGTACGTGATGCATACAGTATACCCTGTTATGTTCAAAGCAAAAGTCTTCAAGTCTTTCTATTAAGTGCTAATTACTTTGTTTTTCTTATCGCTTTCCCTCTTTCTCTCTCTCTCTCTGTTTGTTTCTCTGTTTTATAGACAGTATGTTTTTGAAATGCCACTCCAATCATGGGTTTGCTCTGCGTATGCCTCTTACTGAGCTGTTAATTTTGTCTTGGTTCTAAACGTCACATTGAACAGCTCTCCAACGCTCTCAAATGTCAGCAAACAAATGATTACAAAAGACAGACAAGAAATGCATATTTAAGTGAGTGATCACATACTAATTACCCCTTG
>NC_137501.1:28967165-28979665 GCF_041902795.1 Electrophorus electricus | reverse complement strand
TAACACTACTATGACATGATTATAACACTACTATAACATGACTAACACTACAAAGACATGACTATAACACTACAATGACATAACTAACTATGACACGACTAGCACTACAATAACATGACTAACACTACTATGACATGATTTTAACACTACTATAACATGACTAACACTACAAAGACATGACTATAACACTACAATGACATAACTAACTATGACACGACTAACACTACAATAACATGACTATAACACTACTATGACATGATTTTAACACTACTATAACATGACTAACACTACAAAGACATGACTATAACACTACTATGACATGATTATAACACTACAATAACATGACTAACACTACTATGACATGATTATAACACTACTATAACATGACTAACACTACAAAGACATGACTATAACACTACAATGACATAACTAACTATGACACGACTAGCACTACAATAACATGACTATAACACTACTATGACATGATTTTAACACTACTATAACATGACTAACACTACAAAGACATGACTATAACACTACAATGACATAACTAACTATGACACGACTAACACTACAATAACATGACTATAACACTACTATGACATGATTTTAACACTACTATAACATGACTAACACTACAAAGACATGACTATAACACTACTATGACATGATTATAACACTACAATAACATGACTAACACTACTATGACATGATTATAACACTACTATAACATGACTAACACTACAAAGACATGACTATAACACTACAATGACATAACTAACTATGACACGACTAGCACTACAATAACATGACTATAACACTACTATGACATGATTTTAACACTACTATAACATGACTAACACTACAAAGACATGACTATAACACTACAATGACATAACTAACTATGACACGACTAACACTACAATAACATGACTATAACACTACTATGACATGATTTTAACACTACTATAACATGACTAACACTACAAAGACATGACTATAACACTACTATGACATGATTATAACACTACAATAACATGACTAACACTACTATGACATGATTATAACACTACTATAACATGACTAACACTACAAAGACATGACTATAACACTACAATGACATGACATAACTGACACGACTAACACTACAATAACATGACTAACACTACTATGACATGATTTTAACACTACTATAACATGACTAACACTACAGACATGACTATAACACTACAATGACATAACTGACACGACTAACACTACAATAACATGACTATAACACTACTATGACATGACTATAACACTACTATGACATGATTTTAACACTACTATAACATGACTAACACTACAATAACATGACTATAACACTACTATGACATGATTTTAACACTACAATAACATGACTAACACTACTATGACATGATTTTAACACTACTATAACATGACTAACACTACAAAGACATGACTATAGCACTACTATGACATGACTATAACACTACTATGACATGATTTTAACACTACTATGACATGACTAACACTACAAAGACATGACTATAGCACTACTATGACATGATTATAACACTACTATGACACAACTATAACACTATGACATGACTAGCACTATGACACGACTAACAATACTGACATGACTTACATCACTGATTATAACACTATGACACAACTATAACACTACAATGACATGACTATAGCACTATGACATGATTATAACACTACTATGACACGACTAACAATACTGACATGACTTACATCACTGATTATAACACTATGACACAACTATAACACTACAATGACATGACTTTAGCACTATGACATGATTATAACACTACTGACATGACTAACATCACTATGATGATTATAGCACTACTCCTTTCTCTGCTGTTTTGATCAAACGTGCAGAAACTGTACTGTCTTCTGTCTATGACTCTCTAAAGGCTTTTTGTTGTCCACTTTAGTGTGTTGATTTGTTCTTTAAGGTTAGGGCAGTGATTGGCTTAAATCTTAAAAGAGAGCCTTGGGTATTCTACTGCTCAGCTTTCTGTGAATAGTGTGTGTGTGTGTGTGTGTGTGTGTGTGTGTGTGAAGCAGTGGAAACTGTGCCACAGGTCTAATAGCTTGTATTTTTACCAGAAGCATCAATACCTTAAAACTCTCATCTGCTCCTAATCAAAACTTGATCCAAATCTTAAAGCACATATACCCTCACACACACTCCCTGTCTCTCCGTCTCCTTATAGGAGTTTAGATCATTCTCTAGAGAGCATGTGTGGGAGCGGGAGACAGAGCACGGAGGAGGAGGTATTAAACCCTGTCTGTGTGGGAGTGTGTCATGTCCAAAAGCAAAATATTTGAATATATAAAAGAAACTTCTTATGCAATACACATAAACCTGATAATGATTCGGACTCTCTCTCTCTCTGTGTGATCTGGTTCAGTAGACTAGTTCTCCCTGGGTAAATTATAGACTCACCCTAAAGGAAATTCTCAATAGCCCAACTTCCAGAACATGCATACGTGCCTATAAAATGTGTGTGTGTGTGTGTGTGTGTGCGCGCGCAGAATATTCAGCGTGCTTCCCCGTAACCGTTTCTGCTCACGTCTTGGCTCAGACGTGTGTGGGGGGAGTCGTTCAGTCCAGGGCAGCAGCGTGCGGTCTTAGGGTGGCCAGCTCTGTCTCTGCACAGCCATCACAACACCCCTGTGTCTCCACCCACAGCAGAGGAACAGACATGGAGAACTCCAACATGGATGGAAGCATTTCTCACCAGGCCTAAGCAGAAGCCTGCAAAACGCAAGAAGCAGCTTGTTAGTATTTGGAACCATTCCATGTGTATTTGGTAATATTAATTACAATTTGGTGGTATTTGTTAGTATTTGATGGTATTTGTTTTTGGTAGTGTTAGTATTTGGTGGTATTTGTTAGTATTTTTGTGGTATTAGTTTTTGGTAGTATTAGTTAGTATTTGGTGGGATTCATTTCCCTGATATCGCTGGGATTAAGTTACTTCGGAGTTTAGTAAGGGTTCTGTGATGTTATTGTGGCTGATATTTGGTTTGTGAATGGTTAGGATTCGGTTCTTTCCAGATCAATTATCTCTCATGAGAGATTCATTCAGTGCAACCATCTGTTGCCTGATGACCCGCTGCTGCCAACAGTGTGTTTGTGTGTGTATAGGAGACAGAGAAAGTGTGTGTGTGTGTGTGTGTGTGGGTGTGTGTGTTTGGCTCAACCCGAGCTCAGTGAGTGGTTCAGTGGACCAGCACAGTCGGAGTCTGGCATGAGGCCCCACTGTGTGTGTTTGAGTGTATGTGTGTATTAGTGAGAGAGAAATTGAGGCTGGCTTGTGGCCTGTGAGGGCCTTATCTGCCAGGGTGGCATTTCTCTCTCTCTCCTCCTTCTCTCTCACTCTGCAGGAGGAACATGTGTTCCAGTGAATGCTTGGTCACTTTTCTGTGTGTGTGTGTCTGTGTGTGTGTGTCTGTGTCTGTGTGTGTGTGTGTGTCCATAGCACATGGTTTGAGTTCACACTAATTTTCTGAAGCATGAACTTCCCATTGATTGCAAGCTGCTTCCATTTGATATGAAACAAAAGGGGTTTTACAGACAGCAGCTGTGTGGTACATGTTTGTGATCAGTGTGTGCAGACTTGATTAGAAGATGAACAGAATTGATCTGTTTAGATGTTGTTAACTCCACTGGATTCAGTAACATCATTAAACAGTAGTCATTTGTGTGCTAAAGCTAACTATTAGCATCATAGAGTCTAATGGAAGTTGTTTTTTAATCAACAAAGGGGTCCCCTCCATCTCTCTCTCACTCTTTATCTCACTTGTGACTCAGGGTAGGAAACGAAGCTCTTGGCTACACAGCAGCCTTATTTTCAGAGCAAACACCACCAGTGTTTGATGTAGAAATCTGTGCGTGTGTGTGTGTGTGTACTCGTGTACGTGAGTTTTTGTGTGTGTGTGTGTTTGTGTGTGTGTGTGTGTGTACTCGTGTACGTGAGTTTTTGTGTGTGTGTGTGTTTGTGTGTGTGTGTGTGTGTGTGTTTGTACGAGTGAGAGGTGTAAAAGTCAGCTTTGAAGTGCTCACTTCCTCCTGCTGAAAAACGTCAAGTTTAATCAATATTTGTGTGCACATGCACACACAGCCTGTTGACTAGTCCTACTGGGACAGGAACAGGGACTTCGTGTACGTCCTGTCAGCCTGTAAAGTTTTACCAGTGATGCAATATAGAAAATGTTCTAATCATATATAAGGCCCATATTAACCTTCAGCAGCATGACAGCATGTTAAAGCAAAATCCTAAACCTTACAAACGAGTGGGTTGCAGGGGGATGCTGGAGGTGTTTCTCCTGTAAATACACAGTCACATATGGAATATGCAGTTAATGAAGGCTATGCAAAATAAATGTATGTGAATGTGTATGTCTGTCTGAGCTCAGTAATGAAGATGAATGAAGCCTTTAACCAAACTTCTGCCTGCTACCTTACACACAAAAGACAGGTGGCACCGGACACACTGTGACACACATACACATACTAGCATGAGTAGGAGCATATACACACACATACACTACCATGAGTGGGAGCATATACACCCCCCCCCCCCCCCCCCCCCCCCACACACACACACACAAAATCATGCAATTTCTGTAGTGGCCATGAGACTGTAAATTTCCAGTACTCCAGTACTATACTTATGGATCACTATTCAGTAAATTGATATTGTACTTAATTACATTAGTGCCAATGAAATGTACACCTTTGCCAGCAATAATGATGATAATAATAATAATAATAATAATAGCAAAATGCATACATATGACTCCTTTTAATAGTTCGGTACTTTTAATAGTTAACACTTTAATGTAAGCGGACCTCTGAGTGCAGACGTTCACCTTTCATACTGATTCCTGTTAATTATGCTTTGTTCTTGTGTGAATGCATCCTGTGCTACTTGCACTGGTCATTTCCGTACAGTGTTCAGTCAACACTAAGGGTGCATTTGAAGTCGATGGCATCAGTTCAGTTTAAATGAACTCTGGTGCTACTGTGAAATGCCAACCCACATGCGCAAACCCCAGCAACACATTTAGCCCAGCGTACAGCATTGGTGTTGGTATAGATTTTGTTAGATATTGTTGGAACATATCTACCATGAAAACTTGTCAATCAAGACGTGGCCATGCAGTGGGCTGCCCAGGACTCAAATGCATTCATTTTCAAATGTAACTGCAACCTTAAATGTAGTAAGTATGTAGTTAGTGGTCAGAGCAAATGCATGATGCTTGGCCGTTGCCTTTTAAGCAGGTATATGTTCAGCACGCTCATATCCTGTAGCCAACACACTCTGACCCCTGACCTTCACTAGGCAGAAGTCCACTGGCGTATGTGTTTGATAGTCTTTGTCTATCAAATGACTATTAATCATCACTTGGTAGAGGGGTCATGTTCATTATACCGCCACGCAGGGGTCCATGCCACTCTTCAGTTTCACCTGCAATTTCCCTCAAGATCAATTAAGTGCTAACTAACTATACTGAGGTATCAGAGCCATGCCTCTTTTAACCATTTGTACTCACAAACACACACACACACACAAACTTGTGCATGATTCATGGTTCATGCAGTCTCGCCATAGTAGATTTTGTATACACACATTCACACACCTGCACATCCACACATCCATATACACACACACACACACACACTGCCACCTCACCAGAGCACAGATGAATGTGTCTGTGCCAAGGCATTGTTCATCTTTTCCTCTTTTCTCCTCTGTGCCGCTCCGTCGTTCCTTTGTGTACAGTACAGGCTCTGGAAATGGGGGAAAAGTGGCTATTTCAAGTGGTTATTATTGGCTATTACTCTGGACTTCACTAAACAATCAGCAATACCATTCATTCTTACCACACACACACAGTCTTTACTCAAAGGGCCATTAAAGAAAGAAGCACTCGAGGGAAGCTCTCTATAGTCTAACCCAGGAAAGGGTGGAGTACAAGAGCTGCTCTTTCTACCTTCTCTCTCACTCTCTCTCCTTTTCTTAATTCTTGCATTCTTCTTTTTCTTTCTTTTCTTTTCTATCTCAGTTTTTATTTTTCACTTCCTTCCTTTCTGTCCCTTGAATGATACCGAGGACAGCTTTCACTGGACTGAAAATGGGGTGCCTACTTCACTTCTGCACTGTGTGTGTGTTTCTGCGGATATGCTTGGAGCTTGGATGGTGGAGAGGTTTAGAGTAGGTCTTTTCTATTTGTCCTGTGTGTGTGTGTGAGAGAGAGAGGGAGAGAGAGAGAGAGAGAGAAAGAAAGAGAAGGAAAGCAGGAGGGAGGTGGCTGATTGTTTCTTTTGCAGACTCAGACAGATTTGGAGTAGGAGTCTTATTGATTTTTCCCACACTCTGTCTGTCTCTCCTTGTCTGTCTCTCTCTCTCTCTCTCAGTCGTCCTCCCCCTCCCTCTTTATCTGTTTCATTGTCTCCTCTCATTCCTCCTACAAATATCTCTCTTTTTTTCTCTCCTGTATTCAGTCCGTGTGTCAGAGCAGATATCAGGCTCTCGATGATGCAGCTTTTCTGGGCAAATTTTAAAAAGGCCTCCAGGTGAAAAGCCCAAATGAAAACACCACGGTTGTCACGGCGATAGTAGATGTAGTAACTCGAATACAGACAGGGGGTCAGACAGGTTCCAAAACAAGCTTTTCTGCAAAGTGGATGCGTGTGTGTGTGTGTGCGCGCAGAAGAGAGGAAAGGTGTATTGTTTTATTATTTGAGCTTAACTTTGCTGAGTGTCATGGGCCCACTAGTACTCCTTCATTTCTGGTTCTGTGGAACAGTTCCAGTGAAGCCTTTATCAGCTCGAGAAAGAAGAGACAAGGAGAGAGAGAGAGAGAGAGAAAGAAAAGAGACCTGGATATTTACAGCCAGCTGTGCTGGGTTGTGTGTGTGTGTGTGTGTGTGAGAGAGAGAGAGAGAGAGAGAGAGAGAGAGAGAGAGAGAGAGAGAGAGAGAGAGAGAGTGTGTGTGTGTGAGAGAGAGTGTGTGTGTGTGTGTGTGTGTGTGTGTGTGTGTGTGTGTGTGTGTGTGTGTGTGAGAGAGAGAGAGAGAGAGAGAGAGAGAGAGAGAGAGAATTGACTGGACGTGTTTTTGGACTAATATTCCAATTCTGCATGCTTACTTGGGGTTTATGACATCAACATTACTGCTATGCCATAGTTTGCTATTGTTTTACTAATTAAAGACACATGTAGATTCTGTGTCTCTCTCTCTCTCTTTTCCTCTCTCCCTCTCACTCTCACTTTCTCTCATACACATGAACACACGTACAATTTGTGTGTCTCTACCTCTTTTTGTAGCATAACCTCACAGATATTAATTTGACTTTGTGTCTCCTCTTAGAATGGTTTGGTAAGGTTTGTTTTATGCACTCCTGTCAGAGCATCTTTTCCAGAAAGGGCTCAATCCTATGAATAAATCTTATGTTAGCAGTTAGTATGGCTTAAAAATACCCTACAATGGCAAAAGGAATGTCTGTGTGTGTCTGTGCGTGAGAGAGTGAGGTGTGGGTGTGTGTGTATGGGTGTGTGAGAGAGTGAGGTGTGGGTGTGTGTGTCTGTGTGTGTGAGAGAGTGAGGTGTGGGTGTGTGTGTGTGGGTGTGTGAGAGAGTGAGGTATGGGTGTGTGAGAGAGTGAGGTGTGTGTGTGTGTGTGTGTGTATGGGTGTCTGAGAGAGTGAGGTATGGGTGTGTGAGAGAGTGAGGTGTGTGTATGGGTGTGTGAGAGAGTGAGGTGTGGGTGTGTGTGTCTGTGTGCGTGAGAGAGTGAGGTGTGGGTGTGTGTGTATGGGTGTGTGAGAGAGTGAGGTATGGGTGTATGAGAGAGTGAGGTGTGTGTGTGTGTGTGGGTGTGTGAGAGAGTGAGGTATGGGTGTGTGAGAGAGTGAGGTGTGTGTATGGGTGTGTGAGAGAGTGAGGTGTGGGTGTGTGTGTGTCTGTGTGCGTGAGAGAGTGAGGTGTGGGTGTGTGTGTATGGGTGTGTGAGAGAGTGAGGTATGGGTGTGTGAGAGAGTGAGGTGTGTGTATGGGTGTGTGAGAGAGTGAGGTGTGTGTGTGTGTGTCTGTGTGCGTGAGAGAGTGAGGTATGGGTGTGTGAGAGAGTGAGGTATGGGTGTGAGAGAGTGAGGTGTGTGTGTGTGTGTGTGTATGGGTGTCTGAAAGAGTGAGGTGTGTGTGTGTATGGGTGTGTGAGAGAGTGAGGTGTGGGTGTGTATGGGTGTGTGAGAGAGTGAGGTGTGGGTGTGTGTGTATGGGTGTTTCAGGTATTACTTGTGGGTGATGTGAGAATACTTTCCACTGTAGCTCATCTCTCATTAGTGATGTTGATGAGAATTCTTTATGTCCGTTGTAGACAGAGCTGAAACATATGCTCATCTTGGGAGACGGTGATCAATCCTGAAACTGGGATTAAAGTGTAAATCCTATATTACTGTTCACAATAAGCAGACAGCAACAACAGTATGTCTCAATGGAAACCAACCTCACACCAATCAAACAAACATGGTCATAACCACAGCAACATATGAGACACACACACACACACACACACACACACACACACAAAGAATTCCTTTAGCACAAATAAGCATGCCTATTTCACCACACAATTTCTGACACAGCAATCAACAAGAAAAATCCTGAAGTACCTACACTGCACACGTCTCCATCTGACAAACACCTTCTGACACAAACACCTTACTCACCCACCCCACTCTCCCGCTAACCCTCCTCAGACATTTAGCGTTGCGGTCAGCTAAAACCTCCAGACTAAGAGTAAGGAAGTAAAACGATGTTTGTTATGTAATTAATAGGGCTATGTGTATGTTCGGTCTGTTTTTTAAAATTTAACATGTTATGAAAACGTTATGAAGACTTTTTCAGGGGATTCATATTTACAGAAATGTAGTTGTATTGTTAATTTAATCACGAAAGGGAAAAGAGGAGAGAGGGAGAGAGACTTTTACCAGGTTAGGGTAAGGGTTATGGTAAGAGGCAGAATTAGGTTGAACATTAGAGTTAACAGGAACTTGCCGCCCAAGTTAAAGTTTTTAAATGAGGTTTCATAAAGTTTCTTCTTTCCCCTCAACTACTGAAAACTCACTACATGTAAAGTGTCACACTACAGACAAACGTGTGACCAAATGCATGCACACACACACACACATATGCAGGTACTGTAAAGATGGATATCTGAAAATGTTGTTACTCAGAGCAATGTGTTTAAATGCTCCTTTGTTATTAAGATGCTGATCAGCTCTGTTAGTGGATTTCACACACAAACGCGCGCACACACACACGTATGCGTGCCCACCCGCATTCCTGGCTTTCTTAAGAGCAGAGCTGAGTGCATTATCATTCGGAAGACTCCATTTATCGCTGCTATTTGGATCATACTGAAGTTGCTAAGATGCATGCTAAAGTGTGGAATTATCTGTGGTTCTGTTTACCCCAGTAGCGTACAGTTTGTGCATGTGCATGCATGCGGTCTTTCATAGCTTCACACACGTTCCAGTCGACCCTTGACCTCTCTTTAGCCTGCAGGTGCATTCTGGTCAGTGGTTCATTCCTCTGCTCTCCTGGCCACCTCCTTTGTCTGTCTTTGTGTGAACCTGTGGAGCTTTGGCTCTTTGTTAACTGCAATTAAGATCTATATCTGTAGATGTTCATCACTGACCCTCGTAAGTAGCCCCTGTAATTAAACGCGCATCACTCCCATATGTATGACAATAACACAGATATAGTGGTGCGGAGACCTCTTACGTGCCATTCTGATTGGGCAATATCGCACAATAATTGTAACGATTCCTCCCCCTCATGCGCACACTGCGCACACCACCACTCTTCGGAACCCATGGAGTAGTCCCTCCATTTGTGTCAGCAGCGCGTCAAACGCGTGTGTAGCGCCACACCGCCCCGTAGAAGGCTGAAGGCGCGGCGGCGCACCGGCGGCGGGCTGCCTGCGAGGGCGGAGCTGCTCGCCATGTATATAGCGCAAGTCCATGTTGGTCAGTGAAAGTCCAAGTGTTGAGCAGAAACCATACCGTCGGCTTGCATCCGTGGTCCAGTTAGAAATATCGAAGCGTCGGATAAGTTCCGCAGGACAGAGTTAACAGTGACACGCGCTGGGGAAGATGTTGGACAGGGTAATTTTAGAGAAAAAAGTAGAGATTCTTTAGCGACTAAAAAGCGACACCTTTACACACTATCTCTTGATATTGATTTTTAAAAAAAAACCACCCCAATGATTGTAGTCTATTCTTTTGAAGTATTTGCCTAATTAATTTTCATCCGAACTGCAAGCTTAAGATCACATGCTCTTTAAAACAACCCACGTCTGGATTCGATCGTAATTCGGTTCGGGTCTGTCTGGAGCGCAGTCTAAAATCTGTGTGGCCGCTATTGAGTGTTATCGGCGCGGCAGCCTGGTGTGCACTCTAGAGGCGCCGCCTTTGCTCTGTAGTCGCGCGCGCGCGCGCGCGCGCACGCACACACACGCACGCACGCACACACAAGCCATCAGGTGCTGGAAGGGGACATGCACTTTCGACGAAGCATTCAAGCGACGCTCTTAGACGGTTCAGTCGACAACCAGCTTTCCACTCACGGAACGAGCCAGACCCGAGCAGCGAGTATCCCGTCGCCACATCCCTCACGCTGAAAGGCGGCATGTGTGGCGAGCGGTGGGCTACTGACCATCTCGTGACTGTGCGCGACAGGATGACAGATGCATGAGGGCGCGGACATCACTCCAAACTCACGTGAAGGAGCAAACTTGACTGGGGTGTGCGTCCAGGCACGCGGCGGTACATCTGCGCTCTGCGTCCTCTACCTGCTCCGTGGAGCGTTTGTTCGTCTGCGCGGCTGCTGTTGGTTTCGGTCCGGCTTAAAGCAGAACTGCGTCGGTGAGGTACGGCACACGCAAGGCTCCCCCGAGGATTTGTTAAACTTTGGCTGCGGCACAGTCGCGGCGATTTGGACTCTCGACGCGCCGCGCTCGCGTCGCTCCTGAGGAGCGATTAAACAGTTGAACGGACAGATTCACGCGCTACAAGGGCAAGACCTCCAGACAGGAGCTATTTGGATCTAATTATAACCCGTTCTTCCTTGTAAAGTATAAGAAAACATTTTGTACAGAGGAGAACTGGTTCCCTCTCCTTTGTAGATCACTGTTCTACAGAGATTACTGCTGTGCCAAGCCATTGTACCATCACCTCTCCTTTTTTGGAAATAAACCACTTGGGTTTGTTAGCGTTGCTTCCAGTCGGGAATTTTGCCCATCTTTTTGTGACACAAAGGCTCGAGGAAGTCCGGGGAGCCCGCGATGTGTGTGTTCGCAGCAGCAGCGTGTTTGGGAGTTTTCCTGGCGGTGTGCGGCGGGGCTGATTCTCAGCCCTGCCCGACGCAATGTTCCTGCACCGGGACAACGGTGGACTGCCACGGGCAAGGTCTGCGGAGCGTGCCGCGGAGCCTTCCCCGCAACGCGGAGCGGCTGTAAGTGGCTCGGTGTAAATAAGTAAATAGTTGCCGTGAAGCCAGATCACTCGCTGGTTCGTCGTTAAAAAGCTTTATTTTAGGTGGCGTGTTATCAAAGCAAGATTCTGCCTTTCTATTCCGCTCACGCCGTAGACCTACTGACGGGCTCCGTTGTTCTTACCCCGCCGAAATGGAAACATTTAGTAAAAAGTTTATTCGTGTAATGTCTAACATGCATGATTTGTCCGCCCTCTACGAAACCACAGATATCAGTTTATTGTGTCCAGCTCAGTCGTGTTCATTTGGTCAAGGTCAGATCTCACTGAGCCACACTGACCCATCATAACAGCAAAACGGGGCCGCATGTCACCGGTTGCATGTCAACTTTTAACCGATCTGTGCCTCTCGTTTCTCCTTCGGTTCAGGACGGGCCGTCAAACCATCTTAGCAAGGAGCACTTAACAAGTGCAGTTCAGAGGCCATAAAAAAAAAAAAAAAAAGACATTTGCGTGCATTAGCGACCATTGCAGCTTCCTGGCGAGAATTCAGTCAGAACCAATTTAACGTTTTTGCTATGCCCCATTAAACTCTGGCAGTCACAAGTTTGATCAAAACGCCAAACATTTCTAAAACACAGTAACAAAGTGTTATGCTCTGAAATCTATAACCGTTATCTAACCTTCACGCTATACGGTCCAAATCTGTTTGCTGATTTCAGTGAAATCATGCAGGGTATGCTTTAGAAGTCGCCGTGCTTTTCTGCTTCAGTGTGGCGTAAACATAGTAGTCCATGGCAGGTTTTCCTTCTTGTGTCTCTGCAGTGACCTTAACGCGAATAATCTGACTAAAATCACAAAGGCGGATTTTGCTGGTCTCCGACAACTTCGAGTCCTGTAAGTATAACTACTCCATATTCGAATTTAGTCACACTTTCCCCCCGTTTTATTGCA
>NC_137501.1:28949665-28957165 GCF_041902795.1 Electrophorus electricus | reverse complement strand
GTGTGTAGCAGTACAGTGTTACACTGCTGTGTGTGTGTGTGTGTAGCAGTACAGTGTTACACTGCTGTGTGTGTAGCAGTACAGTGTTACACTGCTGTGTGTGTGTGTAACAGTGAAGTGTTACACTGCTGTGTGTGTGTGTGAGTAACTGAAGTGTTACACTGCTGTGTGTGTGTGTGAGTAACTGAAGTGTTACACTGCTGTGTGTGTGTGTGTGTAACAGTGCAGTGTTACACTGCTGTGTGTGTGTAACAGTAAAGTGTTACACTGCTGTGTGTGTGTAACAGTGCAGTGTTACACTGCTGTGTGTGTGTGTGAGTAACTGAAGTGTTACACTGCTGTGTGTGTGTGTGAGTAACTGAAGTGTTACACTGCTGTGTGTGTGTGTGTGTAACAGTGCAGTGTTACACTGCTGTGTGTGTGTAACAGTAAAGTGTTACACTGCTGTGTGTGTAACAGTGCAGTGTTACACTGCTGTGTGTGTGTAACAGTGCAGTGTTACACTGCTGTGTGTGTAACAGTGAAGTGTTACACTGCTGTGTGTGTAACAGTGCAGTGTTACACTGCTGTGTGTGTGTGTAACAGTGCAGTGTTACACTGCTGTGTGTGTGTGTAACAGTAAAGTGTTACACTGCTGTGTGTGTGTGTGTGTAACAGTGCAGTGTTACTCTGCTGTGTGTGTAACAGTGCAGTGTTACACTGCTGTGTGTGTGTGTAACAGTGAAGTGTTACACTGCTGTGTGTGTAACAGTGCAGTGTTACTCTGCTGTGTGTGTGTGTAACAGTGCAGTGTTACTCTGCTGTGTGTGTGTAACAGTGCAGTGTTACTCTGCTGTGTGTGTGTAACAGTGCAGTGTTACTCTGCTGTGTGTGTGTAACAGTGCAGTGTTACACTGCTGTGTGTGTGTAACAGTGCAGTGTTACACTGCTGTGTGTGTGTGTAACAGTGCAGTGTTACTCTGCTGTGTGTGTGTGTGTAACAGTGCAGTGTTACTCTGCTGTGTGTGTGTGTAACAGTGCAGTGTTACTCTGCTGTGTGTGTGTGTAACAGTGCAGTGTTACTCTGCTGTGTGTGTGTGTAACAGTGCAGTGTTACTCTGCTGTGTGTGTGTGTAACAGTGCAGTGATACTCTGCTGTGTGTGTGTGTGTGTAACAGTGCAGTGATACTCTGCTGTGTCTGTGTGTGTGTGTGTAACTGTGCAGTGTTACTCTGCTGTGTGTGTGTGTGTGTAACTGTGCAGTGTTACTCTGCTGTGTGTGTGTGTGTGTAACAGTGCAGTGATACTCTGCTGTGTCTGTGTGTGTGTGTGTAACTGTGCAGTGTTACTCTGCTGTGTGTGTGTGTGTGTGTAACTGTGCAGTGTTACTGCTGTGTGTGTGTGTAACTGTGCAGTGTTACTCTGCTGTGTGTGTGTGTAACTGTGCAGTGTTACTCTGCTGTGTGTGTGTGTAACTGTGCAGTGTTACTCTGCTGTGTGTGTGTAACAGTGCAGTGTTACTCTGCTGTGTGTGTGTAACAGTGCAGTGTTACTCTGCTGTGTGTGTGTAACAGTGCAGTGTTACTCTGCTGTGTGTGTGTAACAGTGCAGTGTTACTCTGCTGTGTGTGTGTAACAGTGCAGTGTTACTCTGCTGTGTGTGTGTGTAACAGTGCAGTGTTACTCTGCTGTGTGTGTGTAACAGTGCAGTGTTACACTGGTGTGTGTGTGTGTAACAGTGCAGTGTTACACTGGTGTGTGTGTAACAGTGCAGTGTTACACTGGTGTGTGTGTGTGTGTGTGTGTGTAACAGTGCAGTGTTACACTGCTGTGTGTGTGTAACAGTGCAGTGTTACTCTGCTGTGTGTGTGTGTAACAGTGCAGTGTTACTCTGCTGTGTGTGTGTGTGTGTGTGTGTAACAGTGCAGTGTTACTCTGCTGTGTGTGTGTGTGTGTGTAACAGTGCAGTGTTACTCTGCTGTGTGTGTGTGTGTGTGTGTAACAGTGCAGTGTTACTCTGCTGTGTGTGTGTGTAACAGTGCAGTGTTACTCTGCTGTGTGTGTGTGTAACAGTGCAGTGTTACTCTGCTGTGTGTGTGTGTAACAGTGCAGTGTTACTCTGCTGTGTGTGTGTGTAACAGTGCAGTGTTACTCTGCTCTGTGTGTGTGTAACAGTGCAGTGTTACTCTGCTCTGTGTGTGTGTGTAACAGTGCAGTGTTACTCTGCTCTGTGTGTGTGTGTAACAGTGCAGTGTTACTCTGCTCTGGGTGTGTGTTTAACTGTACCTCTCTTTTGCAGGCGACTGAACAGGAACAGTCTACAGGTTTTCCCAGAGCTGCTGTTTCTTGCCACAACCAAACTCTCCAGACTGTGAGTTTCCTCTCCTCTGTCCTCTGTCCTCTGTCCTCTCCTCTCCTCTGTGCAGCTTGTCATTGGTTCTGGATTTGACTCACTCCAAGGTGTAGAAGACTGTTTGTTTTTGTTGATATGGTGTAGTCTCATTAGAGAAGTGTGTATTGCTGTGGATGCCTTGCATTTACTGTTGTATATCAGAAGATGATCAGTGTGATGGTTAATATTCTCAGCTAGGATGCTAAATTGAAACTCAGAAAAATCAACACAGTCTAACAGCATCTTTGTTATACATATATGGTATTAAAATGCAACATATTTCACTATGTAGATCGCAGAAAGAAGCATTCAGCTTTGTGCGCGCGTGTGTGCGTGTGTGTGTGCGTGTGTGTGTGTGAGGGAGAGAGAGCTTGGACAGTGTTAAGAGCTTTACCAGTAAAAACAACATTCTGTGAGTTTGTGGGAGGCTGATTGAGGAAACGCGTGTGTGTGTGTGTGTGTGTGTGTGTGTGTGTGTGTGTGTGTGTGTGTGTGTGTGTGTGTGTGTGTGTGTGTGTGTGGTGCACACATTCTGAAAATGGTATTAGTATTAGTACTGGTATTAGTGTTCCAGGAGCACAGATATAGTCTTATAATAGTTTTATGGTACAATCTTATTAGTTATGACTGTCTTTGAGTTTGTGTGTGTGTGTGTATAAAGAGAGGGAGAGAGAGAGATTGGTGATAGTTCTGTTGTTAAAGATATTACTTGAAGAAATACATGACTCCAAAGATATCCACTCACCCACACATAGAACCCCCCCCCCCCCCACACACACACACACACACACACACACACTCTCTCACACACACACACACACACTCACACACACACTCTCTCACACACACACACACACACACACACACGCGGGAGAGCTTCGGGTCATTCCATTTCTCTCTTCGTATCTGTGCATGCATGCTTCAGTGCAGGATTCATTCCCAGTCCAGCTCCTCTCTGCTAATAGTGTCTCTTTCTTTCCTTCAGTCATTCTGTGCTGTGTCTAGTCTGGGTTGATGCTAATGCGGGTAGATGGTGTTGCGTGTTTGTGTGTGTTTTGGGGGTGCTGCTGGATTGTAAGGGGGGGAACCTTCTAGAAACTCCAGAATGCTTGTTTTGTTCATCATGCAGGGTGCCCCAGTGACCCTGGATTCTGCTGTACGTGTGTGTATATATGTGTGTGTGTGTGTGTGTGTGTGTGTGTGTGTGTGTGTGTGTGTGTGTGTGTGTGTGTGTGCGTGCGTGCGTGCACGTGGATATGAGTTATGGTTACACACATAATGCTGCTGCCACAGTAGCAGCAAAACTATTTCTTTCTTTTGTGTGTCGAGGGGCCGAGTTGGTTTGGAAACGTGTGAGTATCGCTGAGTGCAGGGAGCACGTTCACCCTGCACTACGCACACAGAGCAGCTCCGGTCACAGCTGTGACTGTTTGAAGAGCAGGAGATGGAGATACTAAAGCAAAAGGAGGCACTGCTCGGAGAGACTGGATAGCGTCTTCTCCTCACTCTATTAGGAGCTGTGTAAAACCCGGCGCTTAATAAATGCAGTGAATTAGAACAGCAATAAAGCAGGTCCTGGAGACAGAGGCAGTGTTAATGGTCTTAATGGTAAATATTGGTTGAGACCCAATTTTAATGAATTAATTTACATGTCTGTCTATATGCAGTGTATACTATAGTTTAGTAGCAACTAGAGATAGCTCTAGTTACTGTTGTGATGTGACATCATCCTCCCTCATGCTGTTCGTCTGTGTGTGTGGGTGTCGGTGTGTGAGTGTATATGTGTGTGTGTGTGTGTTAGCGTGCGCATTCTCTTGTATACAGATCCTGATTGCCATAATTGACTTGTGTGTGGAGTCTAATGTTGACCCTAAACAACATTTGATTCAATTTTTAAACAATTTTTAAACTATTTATGCTTAAAATATTAATCTGCGAATTGTTTATAATAGACAAAATGCACAAATCAGTTTGAAGACATTGGTCAGTGTGGTTATCTGTGTTGGTTCTAAAGGGTTTTTTGTTTACTTAAAGGTTTAGGTCAGGAAGTCCTTCACCACATCATAATTCCAGAGTGAAACCTGGAAAGAATTCTGACTTTCTCAATGTTTATACTGTTTGTTTTGTTTTACTGCTTTTATTGCATGTATTTGCATTTTTCCTGTTCTTTATTTTGTCTAAATAAAGTAAAATATAAGTATGCAAGTATGACAGTGGAATTATAGCACAGGATAAACTGCATGATTCAAAAGGATTACTGAGACATCATCAGTGCAGATACTACCTGCAGACTAATGTGCTGAAACAGATTAAGAATCAGATTAAGACTCAATAAGACTCAGTAATACTGTAATCCACGCACGATAATTCAATCCACAATCCACTATCTGTGTTTCATCTATAGTTTTATCCTCGGGACATTGCAGGGAGATTTTTCCTCAATACTGGTTCCTTTGGCTCATTAAGGGTTTCTGTAAAGCTGCTTGGTAGCAGCATCTGTTGTGAGAAAGCTTTGTACAAACATAATTGAATTGGAAAACTAAGTAAGCCCTAATAATGCACAGTAAAATGTGTAGGATTGAGATAACTATGGCTTAGCCCTTAGACAGTTGTTAAGATGAATCTACTCCTCTTGTGTTGTGAAACTACTCTAATTAGTTCACTAACTAACTAATCTTTCAGTGCACTAGATAACAGATAATCTTAGAATAGTTAGGTGTTTATTTGTGAACTTAATTTGTGCATGAAGAGAGTCACACCTCTCCAAAGAAGCAGGTGTGAAGGAGGTGCACTTTTGGGTTCAGTGTGGTGTTTGTGAGAGAATGGTGTTTGGGTTGGTGTTTGGCTGTGGAAACCGCTCAGGGAGCAAGTCTTAATCCCCACAACAAACGCTAGACAAGCTGAACTGTTTACCTCTAAGTCTGTGTGTGTGCGTGCGTGTGTCTGCGTGTGTGTGTGCATGTGTGTTTACTGAGCTCAGCGTTTCCTAGGTCACGGGGCTGTAGAGGGTCCTGCTTTTGTCTACAGAGTGGACGCTTAACCTCCGTCGTGTCGGCTCACAAGACACACACACACATAGCACACACACTCGCACACTTTTCCTAAGCCGTGTCTGTTCACACGAGTCGGTGGGAAAAGGTTTGGAATTAAAGGGAGAAAGCGAAGACGTGCTGCCTGTCTGTACAAGAGTAGCCTTATAAGGAGTGAGTGTGTGTGGTGGGTGTGTGTGCGCGCAAGCGTTTTAATTTCTTTCATAATCAGATTTTAATGAAGACAGTGTTTGTAGCCTGTTACCATAGTGACAGGTTGACCTACAGTTTGTGTGTGTGTGTGTGAGAGAGAGAGAGGGATATGCAAATCTTCTTTGAAGATCAAAAGGTCATGTAAGGAATTTAGAAGTGGGACCTAGCAGCAGCAGTGTGGAGGTGCAGAGCATCTCAGTGCAATGAAGCTCCAGCTCTGCAGAGGACATGGGCATGTGGGGACACGCGGAGATGGTTACTGGGCATGTGGGGACACGCGGAGATGGTTACTGGGCATGTGGGGACACGCGGAGATGGTTACTGGGCATGTGGGGACACGCGGAGATGGTTACTGGGCATGTGGGGACACGCGGAGATGGTTACTGGGCATGTGGGGACACGCGGAGATGGTTACTGGGCATGTGGGGACACGCGGAGATGGTTACTGGGCATGTGGGGACACGGAGACATGAAGGTCACGGAGACAGTGGGACGTTGTTGCCCTGCTTCTGCGTGTCGAAGCTCCGGCCGAGACTCGGAACTGAAGTGTGTTTTCTCACTAGAGCACGGCAGGTCACTGAACCCACCCCCGGCTCCGGGCTCCAGTGAGGGACTGGCTGGAGCTGGAGACAGCACAGCCAGGCCGGCTCAGCTGGCCGCCGGGAAACCGCTGCATTCTGGGCCCATATGTCACACCAAGCTATTAAAAATCTCTCGATCACCAAAATCTCTCTCTGTGTAGCTGTCTGGCGATCAGGCTTGCCAGCTCTATTTCAGTCCTCTGTATGAGTAATGCCAATCCAGGTCAAACATTTCAGGAAATTAAATTAAATTATAAGGCTGTAGGCTGTGAACACACACACACACACACACACACACGCACGCACACAGACACACACACACACACACACACACAAACCTGAGTGGTGTGTTAGAGTCTGAGACAGAGTGTCTCCTGTCCAGGCACTGGGCCAGATATAATACTGAGGGAAAACACCTGTGCGTGTGTGCGTGTGCGCGCGCGCGTCTTTGAGCGAAAGAGAGAGTGCGATAGAGTGCATGTGCGTTTGTGTGTGCGCCTCTGCTGGTACGTGTGGATTGTATTGCTATATTTGTGATGGGTAATGAGACTGAGCCCATTTGTGTCAAACAGAATCTGCAGCCGTAACCTAGCAACCAGACTAGCTTCTTCGTGCTCTTTAATTTCACCTTTCCAATATCACAGCAACCAGAGAACATTATTGCCAGGGTTACCGATCACATCACTACAGTTGCCAATGAAAGCACGTGCATTTAGTTACAGTGTTAGTATATTATATCAGTATAAGTGAGTGTATGAAGTCAGTAACTCTGTAGAGTAGACTTCATCTTGGCTCTTGGTCCATCTGGAGGTACATTCTGTGTGAGTGCAATCGCTCTGAAGTGGAGGCCATTTTGGCTCTGGCCAGTTGCGCAGTAGACAGTAGGTGGAATAGCCAGCATTCTTCCGCACTGCTGTCATTTAAACCAAACATCTTAACTAAAATGGTCCTCCTTCCCTCTCTCTCTCTCTCTCTCTCTCTCTCTCTCTCTCTTTCTGTCTCTCTCGCTCACTCACTCACACACCCAAACACCCCCCCCCACACACACACACACTTTCTTTCTCTCTTTCGGTCTCTCCTCTAATCTAATCAGTGTGAGTAATAGGAGTTTTGATAGAACAGATGTGCATTTAGTGGAAAATCATCAATTCTCAGAAAACACGAAGTCCCCCGCACACACGTACACATACACACTTGCAGATACACACATGTATACATGGACGCTTATGGACACACACCCTCAGGGGGTCTGGGAGGTTGCAGGTGAGTGCAGATCCTGTGAAATGAATGAAATACCAATGAATGAC
>NC_137501.1:28937165-28947165 GCF_041902795.1 Electrophorus electricus | reverse complement strand
TGTAGTGTGGCATTGAGTGGGCGGGGCAACCTGTAGGGGGCGCTGTAACTTGCTGGTGGGTGGCTTACAAGAGGTGGCACCTGGCCTCTGCTGATCAGAGAGTGAGACAAGTTTACTCACTGATGTACATCGCTGTCCAAAGACTGAGTTTACCTGCTGAAAGAGGGTCAGTACTGTTTCACGTTACGGAAATTCTGCTTCTACAGTGAAACCTTTTGCAATATCCGAACAGATCACAGTTCACTACCCTTACTGGATGTTCAGTGTTGTTGTGAAAGGTTCAGCCCGGGCAGGACAACACAGGATAGTAAACACAACATGCTCTAGGGTGATTTCTACCTAACGGGCATATGATGATATCTATTGACTCTTGATGACTAATTAATTGCTAAAATATGTGATTTTTTTTTTTCTTTTTTGGGGGGGGGAAATCACTTAACCCTGGTATGACGTTTTGATGTCCTTTATTTAAAACACAGTGGTCACTAAAACATGTCTTCTCTTTATTAGGCAATATTTTAAAATTTAAGTGTATGCTTGCAATGCCATGAATCCATACAGGAGATATACATTCTACAAACTAAAACCAAATAACATAGAGTTTTATTTTGCATGAAGTAAGGTAAGTCTAAATAAATAATATTTTAGCATTTTAATATAAAAGCTTGAAATGTTAAGCCTTTTAATATTAAAGGTTAAAAGTGGAAAAGGCTGATATATAATTTTTCATTAGAAGGACCTGAAAAACCATATCTCAGCCTTAAAGCACTTACGTACTCATCAGTTCTACAGCTCAAGATGATCTCTGGGTAAGTAATAACTAATAGGGTTTTCTATGATATAGCAGAGACTGGTATAATTGCATGCAAGTGGCTTCCAGTCCGTGTGTTTGGGTGGGGCATTACATTGCTGCCAGTGTGGTGACAATGGCGTTGTACCCAACCATACCACAGCCTACAGTGCAGAGAGCCTTACAGGAATGTGTGTGTGTGGGTGTGTGTGTATGCGCGCACGCTGTAGTAACAAGAATGCGTATAAAGAAGCTGAGGGGGATTAGGGGAGTGTCTTACTGCTCTACCTGTGTGTGTGTGTGTGTGTGTGTGTGTGTGTGGCCCAGCAGAAAAGGTTCAAAAGTTCAGCAGTGTCTTAAAGCTAATGCTTCATACTAAGGTGCATACACTGAATCTCTCACGTACACAATAACAAACACACACACACATACACGCACACCCCTCATTTATTACAGAGGTACAGAAAACAAAATATTATTAGTTGTTGAATATTGTGATTTTGGAAAATTTGTTTTGTTTTTCGGCACAGCCTGCGTAGGAGCGTAAAGGTTTTGTGTGGAAGTGTGTGGTTGTGTGTATATGTGTGGAAGTGTGTGGGTGTGTGTGGAAGTGTGTGGGTGGATGCAGGCAGTAGATACATGAACTAAAGAACATATGAATGGCCAGAATATAAAGAGACTTCTGGGCATCAGACTGATTGCAAATATAGTGCACACACACACGAACACACACCCACGAACACACACCCACATACAATGAGCTTGAATATCATCTAAATTATATCCAACATGATAAATTACAAATATATTACAAGGTACCTTATGTTATAGTTTATTCCAAGACCGAGATCTCCCCTCAGTAATTGTAGTCCTGACCTGCTGCGTCTGTGGACCCCTTACCTAGACATGCCGCAGACGCACCTTTACGTCCTTCTCAAGCTGCTGATGGATACGCTCTTCTATATTAGCCGTGTCTCTCGTTCTTCTCTCTCTTTGTATCTTTCACCAATACTGAAATGCTTGCTATCGTTCTCTTACTGAACATCACGTATCTGTTCCACACAGAGCGCCTTGTTCGCATGTCCTGTCTACAATGGTGGCCTGAGTGCTGTTAGACTGTAATTCACATAAGAGTCTTAAGAATCAGTCAGATTAACATTCAGTAAAACCCAGTAATACTGTAATCCACGCACGATATTCAAATCCACTATCTGAGTTTCATCCTCGGGACATCGCAGGGAGATTTTTCCTCACTACTGGTTCCTTTGGTTCATTAAGGGTCTCGATCCAGACATCTGTAAAGCTGCTTGGTAGTGGCATCTGTCCCAGGACTGGACCTTAATCAGTTTGCTCTCTGAGCTGGGCCGTCTGCCCCGAACCTCGGAGCTCCCTGTTTGTCTCCTGCTTCGACTCAGCATAGCCTTTAATAAAGTTAAAGATGTGAAGCGGGCTGGCAAATTTCTGGACATAAATATCAATCCAGCTATAAGTCACAGGAGTTTGGCCTTTGACCTTTTAACGTGCATCAGAATTTATCTAACATGTTAGTCAATACCTCTATTATTAAAAAGTCAACCAAGAATTTTAAAGAAATACGGGGTTTGACATCATCTTAAATGCTGTTCATCCAATATGGAGAGATTCTGGTACAGTTGGAAATGGAAGAGTGTGTGTGTGTGTGTGTGTGTGTGTGTGTGTGTGTGTGTGTGTGTGTGTGTGTGTATTTGTATGTATATATATAATATGAGCAGTTGAAACTGATGTTGTGTTTCTAATAGCTTACTGCACATAGCACCTGTTGGTGCAATTGGTTTTATGTGTGGTGTGTCTGTGTGTGAGAGTGTGTCCAGTGGAACACCAGTAGCACAGGAACAGCTGCATTCTGACACACTTTATCTCACTGTTTGTCATGTGTAATTTCTAGAACATGGACCCAGTCACTGGTTCAGTTATATGTGCGTGCTCTTCTCAGATTGGCTCCCTTTATTAACTCGTTTAAAGCATTGGTCACTTCAGTGCTTCCTTTTTTCCCCATGCCCTCATCTTCTGACCACTCCCTGTGGCTTCTTGACCTCATGTTTAGTGTGGACTTTTCTAAACTGAATGTTTGATTCAATATATGTTGCTAGTAATAAAATATAATATAATATTTGTGATATGTGGCCATAAATCAAATTTTTTTCTCAAATAAAGAGGGGAAGATTACAGACATACACATATATGTCATATACCCAGCAGCTGGAGAAAATGTTTGTGTGGGTCAATGTGTGTCACCATGAATGTGTCATCAGGTGAGAACTTCCACATTTCTGTCAGTGTCTTTCAAGTACTAGGATGATAGATTTGCCCTAATAGGCTCTGCAGGTCGTGTGTGTGTGTGTGTGTGTGCGCGCGTGTGCGTGTGTGTTTGTTTAGGGATAAAAATGTTTGCATTAGGGAATTATTTCTTTTTCACGTACGTCGACACAAACACTATATATAAATGTATGCATTTTCATGTGCGTGTGTGTTTGTTTAGGGATAAAAATGTTTGCATTAGGGAATTATTATTTCTTTCTCACATACGTCGACACAAACACTATATATAAATGTATGCATTTTCGTGTGTGTGTGTGTGTGTACTCACTCACACACACACACACACACACACACACACACACACACACACACACACAGAGTGAGAGAGAGAGTGTATGAGAGAGAAAGAGAAAAATGTGAATGAGATTAGATAAAGAATAATGAAATATACCAAAGAAAATTAAAGAACATTTGATAATGAGCTTTTAAATAATTAGATTATGGATGTTCTCGGTGTGTGTGTGTGTGTGTGTGTGTGTAAGAGAGAAACATTCTGCACTGCTAAAATATGATTGTAAATGGTTATTTACCTTAGGCAGTACTTACTGATAAAAAGGCTTTTAGAAACACACACAGACACACATTTCTATAAGTTTTTTAGAAATAGGCTTTATCCATGGCACACCATACACACGTTGTAACATGCTTTTCCTAAAAGAGTAACTGGTGACCTCGGGCTACTTTGGGAAGAGTGGAAAACCCAGCAGGGACGTGAGAGACGGCCGGCTGATGCTGATTATTTGGTGGGTTTCTGCCTGTAGGCATTAGAGGGGTTTATGATGCTCAGCTTTCAGTTTACTTAAAGATGTGACACACACACACACACACACACACACACACTTAGGCTGTTCATCACAGTTTCTGGCTCTTCAACAGAAGGGATCTCTTTTGGGTGGTTTATGTTTTTAAGCAAGTACTAATAGACTCATCTCAGTTTTGGCAGTCATGTCAAATCAGTTACTAAATCAGAATTTCATTGCCTTAAGAACATGAACAAGATGAGAGATTTCCTGACTAAACCATTCCTGGAGAAACTAGTCCGTGTGTTTATTTCTATCAACACTGACGAAGGTAACGGTCCCCTAATGGGACTCTTAAAAAGCCAACAGCTTCAGCTGCGTATTCACATTTGGTTAACTTGTATAGGCAAGGCAAGGCAAGCCTATTTATATAGCACTGTGCATTTTATACACTGTATGTGTTATGCGTTTCACATAAGAGTTATTACATGGATAAAAGAATGTGTGTTTGTGTTTGTGTACTGTGTCAGTCTGTGTGTACCAGTAGGTTCCTTCCTGATAGTTTTTACACTTTTAATAATTCACAAGCTTCCTAATTATGAAATGCCAGGTTATCCAGACTTTGAGTGTGTTAGTGGTAGTCAATTTTATTAGCTTTTAATAGATTAATCAGAATGATTTTTTTTTATCTTTGGTATTGAATGTAAAGACCTATGTACATATCACCTTAGTTTGTGTGTGTGTGTGTGTGTGTATGTGTGTGTGTGAGAATGTGGGTGATTATATGTGTGTGAGTTATAAATGTATTAATGTGCTCAGACAGTGGTTGACAGATATACAAAGACCCCAACTGCTCTATTGTGTTAGTGGCCTCACTATACAGTCTGACCACTGTGCTAGGCCTGTGGGTCATCACTGTGTGTGTGTGTGTGTGCGTGTGTGTGTGTGTGTGTGTGTGTGTGTGTGTGTGTGTGTGTGTGTGTGTGTGTGTGTGTGTGTGTGTGTGTGTGTGTGTGAAAGAGACCGGGGGGGAGGGGGGGGGGTAGAGGTATTGTGATGAATTGCACACAAGGCGTTTATTCAGATATGACATTGATACATTGAGATATACAGTGAGATTTCATTCATTGTGCATGTATTCTTTGTTCATTGATTTATTTAGTTATTTATTCATTTTTGGTGCAGCATGTAAGTGTTAGCCAGGATTGTGTGTGTGTGTGTGACTGTGTGTGACTGTGTCTATCTCTGTTTTTTTATATTTTGTAAGT
This sequence comes from Electrophorus electricus, assembly GCF_041902795.1. Lineage (NCBI taxonomy): Eukaryota > Metazoa > Chordata > Actinopteri > Gymnotiformes > Gymnotidae > Electrophorus > Electrophorus electricus. Next base: position 28,942,009 of record NC_137501.1, on the reverse strand, counting down.
CCATAAATGCAGAAACAGAAAGTTGGTATAGCAACATTGAATAGCTCCAATAAATTCTATCAGATGTTTGCATTTTAATTTATCTTTGCTGTGCTGTCAGATAGTAAACTCAGTCCTCTTGCATATGTTGTTTGTGTGTATGTGTGTTTTGGAGAGAGTGTATATTTCATTCCTCTTTCTGTTCTGTCTTGCTGTCATGGTAACGTATTGGAGTAGAGTACGGTGGCCCATAGGAATCAAATGAGGCGTGAATAATTTATCTCTTAATGACTTCATTCACATCAATAGCTTTGACACTAATAACCCCCCTACCATGACTTGTGTGTGAGTATTTGTGCACATGTGCATGTTTGTGTAATTGGTTGTGTGTGTGTGAGAGGGAGTGTGTGTGTGTGTGTGTGTGTGTGTGTGTGTGTGTGTGTGTGAGAGAGAGAGTGTGTGTGTGAGCAGTTTCATCTATGTTTGTTTGTGTGTGTGTATGGGTGGGTGTGTCTGTGTGTGAGAGAGCGAGAGTGTGAGCGGTTTCATCTATTTGTGTGTGTGTGTGTGTGTGTGTGTGTGTGTGTGTGTGTGCGCGTGTGTGCACATACTTTTATTTTTGATTGTGTGCATGCGTATGTGTATGTGTGCCAGGAGAGAGCCACTCCTCCTTTGCCCCCATTGGCTGAAGTGTCCATTGATTTCCATGAATAAAACATCAGTTTAAAATGGACCTGAATGTCACCTCATATTTCATCAGTCTAAACCACTGAAATCTGTTGTGTGTGTGTGTCACAGAGGCAGCATATTATGCATCTGTAGAATTTTTATTCTATTATCAAGGTCTCAGAACTCTACCATCTATACCCTTATTGTAATCTTTTTCATATCCCTTTTCATTTTAAGTCTAAAATATCTTTGTTTTGTATAGGAAAAATGTTTATGTAATATTAATGAATTCCTTGAAATAACATTACTCTAAATCTAAAATAGAATATAGGAGAATAGAATGCCACATTTAGATGCCACACTTGGAATAGAACAGAATTCCACACTTAAAATAGAACAGAATTCCACATTTAGATGCCACACTTAGAATAGAACAGAATTCCACACTTAGAATTGTACAGAATTCCACACTTAGAATTGTACAGAATTCCACACTTAGAATTGTACAGAATTCCACACTTAGAATTGTACAGAATTCCACACTTAGAATAGAACAGAGTTCCACACGTAGAACAGAACAGAATTCCACAAGAAGAGAACACCGCAGTTAAAACAGAACGCCACACATTTCACCAGTTATAGTGAGTCCGCTGTTTTCCTTTGTGTTCATTTTAGAAGATGATTGTTGCACTTTGTCCCAGGCTGGTGGGTAATGGTTTCTTAAGAGAGCTGAGGAGAGACAGGGCAGAGGAACGAGTCTGCGGCCTCATGAGTGAGGGCAGGAGGCAAGTGCTTTATCTGGGTCAACCGGAGAATCATAGCTGTTAACACAAATACAAGAACCAGGTGGACGGACACAACCAAGACATATTCATAAGCAAAACCAGAACAGCAGAACAGCCAGGAATCTGAAAGCATGAAACAGAGTGACAGCGGACACGACACAGAAACCTGAACTCAGGAAATGGACTAGGAAACTATGAAAATGGCATAGACATACAGGCCAATACTCAGCTCTGGGACCACAGACGTGAACTTGTCTATATTCTGACTTTTTTCCAGCCAATGTTCTGTCTATATTCTGGCAGTATTCTGGCTCAAACAAGGCGCTAGGTAATGCCAAAGGTCAGGAACAGGCTCGTCCTGGGGTTCAGCTTGGGGGAGCTGGGAACAGCACAGCCACGTGTGATGGCACATGTGCACATCCTGATTTAGCCACATTATTCTATCTCTCCAAAGCCTCACATGGAGGTCATCAGCGTTTGTTTCATTTGTATTGATTTTATGAGGAGCACATCATTCCAAATCACTCCAAATGCAAAAATGGCATTTCTGAAGGTTACAGCATTGGTTTACTGCCTTTCCCAGGCTTCTGATTTCCATTGATTCCACTTTCATTTCATTTTAAATAAATGCAAATAGTTATTAAATATAATTTAAAGTCTAAAATCCTTGAGTAATAGAAAAGTTATTCCTCGTTTAACATGATGTGCAGTATTCTAAGAGAAGTAATCAAGACCTGCTTAGTATGTGAAGGTCTCTGGGTAATTTCTAAGCCACTGCAAAGCTGCTTAGTATTGCTGTAACTACAGTTAAATAATTGAACTATTGATAATAATTGAGCAGTTCAGTTGTGTTTCTGCAGTGTATAGTAGTGTTTCTCTTAATGCAGTAGAGTGTTGGACACTTTTTTTTTTTTTTACAAAGGACATGCTTGTTTTCAGCATTTTTAAATGAAATCTACATTTTGAGAATGCTACACGGTAGAGCTCTGTATAGCATGTAAAGTATCGGAAATTAAAATGAAAATTGACTTCAGAAATGAAGTCAATGTATTGAAACTGCAAATGTATTGTCACACTCCTAGACTCCAGTGTATAACAGAGAATACTATAATGTATAGTAGTGTATTGTTGTGTACAATATGCTACAAGAGTATAGTAGAATTCAGTATGTGTAGTTTACTGTAGTGTGTAGCAAAACAGTTTACTGCAGTAGTAAAGCAGTTTAATTGTGTACAGTTATAGTAGGATACAGTGTCCTAAAGTAGGGTAGAGTGGGGTAGTGTGGAGTAGGGTACTGTAGTGTAGGGTAAGGTATAGTGTAAAGTAGGGCAGAGTAGTGTGGAGTAGAGTACTGTAGGGTAAGGTATAGTGTAAAGTAGGGTAGAGTAGTGTGGAGTAGAGTAGTGTGGAGTAGAGTACTGTAGGGTACAGTAAGGTATAATGTAAAATAGGGTAGAGTAGTGGAGTAAGGTATAGTGTAAAGTAGGGTAGTGTGGAGTAGAGTACTGTAGGGTACGGTAAGGTATAGTGTAAAGTAGGGTAGTGTGGAGTAGAGTACTGTAGGGTACGGTAAGGTATAGTGTAAAGTAGGGTAGAGTAGTGTGGAGTAGAGTACTGTAGGGTACGATAAGGTATAGTGTAAAGTAGGGTAGAGTGGGGTAGTGTATAGTAGTGTGGCGTAGAGTACTTAGGGTACGGTAAGGTATAGTGTAGAGTAGTGTGGAGTAGAGTACTGTAGGGTAAGGTATAGTGTAAAGTAGGGTAGAGTAGTGTGGAGTAGAGTAGTGTGGAGTAGAGTACTGTAGGGTACGGTAAGGTATAGTGTAAAGTAGGGTAGAGTGGGGTAATGTAGAATAGTGTGGAGTAGTGTACTGTAGGGTAAGGTATAGTGTAAAGTAGTGTGGAGTAGAGTACTGTAGGGTACGGTAAGGTATAGTGTAAAGTAGGGTAGAGTGGGGTAATGTAGAATAGTGTGGAGTAGTGTACTGTAGGGTAAGGTATAGTGTAAAGTAGGGTAGAGTAGTGTGGAGTGGAGTACTGTAGGGTACGGTAAGGTATAGTGTAAAGTAGGGTAGAGTGGGGTAGTGTGGAGTAGTGTACTGTAGGGTAAGATATAGTGTAAAGTAGGGTAGAGTAGTGTGGAGTAGAGTACTGTAGGGTACGGTAAGGTATAGTGTAAAGTAGGGTAGAGTGGGGTAATGTATAGTAGTGTGGAGTAGTGTATTGTAGGGTACGGTAAGGTATAGTGTAAAGTAGGGTAGAATAGTGTGGAGTAGTGTACTGTAGGGTAAGGTATAGTGTAAAGTAGGGTAGAGTAGTGTGGAGTAGAGTACTGTAGGGTACGGTAAGGTATAGTGTAAAGTAGGGTAGAGGGGTAATGTAGAATAGTGTGGAGTAGTGTACTGTAGGGTAAGGTATAGTGTAAAGTAGGGTAGAGTAGTGTGGAGTAAAGTACTGTAGGGTACGGTAAGGTATAGTGTAAAGTAGGGTAGAGTGGGGTAGTGTAGAATAGTGTGGAGTAGTGTACTGTAGGGTAAGGTATAGTGTAAAGTAGGGTAGAGTAGTGTGGAGTGGAGTACTGTAGGGTACGGTAAGGTATAGTGTAAAGTAGGGTAGAGTGGGGTAGTGTGGAGTAGTGTACTGTAGGGTAAGATATAGTGTAAAGTAGGGTAGAGTAGTGTGGAGTAGAGTACTGTAGGGTATGGTAAGGTATAGTGTAAAGTAGGGTAGAGTGGGGTAATGTATAGTAGTGTGGAGTAGTGTATTGTAGGGTACGGTAAGGTATAGTGTAAAGTAGGGTAGAGTAGTGTGGAGTAGAGTACTGTAGTCTACAGTAGTGTAGTGTACAGGGTCTCCTTCACCCTTTGTTGAGTGCATAGCTGTTTTGTTTCTGTCTCCTGGCCAGGGTTCACTTTTAAAGAGTGCCAGAGCTCTCAGCGGGACTGCATGCTAAAGTAAAGATTTAATAAAGAAGAAACAATCAATGGTGTCAAGTGACTAAAAACAATTAATTGGATAAATTATGTGACTTTGCCATACTTAATGATGATTAATTGCACATATGTACTGGCTGCCGTTTAGCTGTGTAATGGTTCCAGGAGGCGTGAACTTAATAAGCTTGTCCTATTGCTCAATATCCTCTTGTATAACATGACTAGACAGTGACCAGGACATACTACACTGGAGTTTAAATGCCCCTGCCATGTGGGAAGGGCTGACATATCACCTTTTCACAGACACGATATCTTTTACACCCAGTAAGTTACTGCAAGTCATGCTGACTGTGATGAGAAGTGAACTCAGATAAATCCATAAATGAAATCCATTAAAAATGACTAACTTCTGGTCTCAAACTGTAATAAAGATGATGCACTCATTACATCCTGTAAAGGGTATCATACAACCCTGTAA
>NC_137501.1:28924665-28929665 GCF_041902795.1 Electrophorus electricus | reverse complement strand
ATAACCAACACGTTAGAACACGAGGAGAAAAAAAGCAGACGCATATCTGAGAGAGACATTTTCATGCATTTTTAAAGCAAATTGTTAGGCCACTTTTGTAACAACCAATCGCAGGCTTGCTGTGGTGGCACGGGCGTGTTCATCTACAGACTCCGCCCAACTACCATGTGCGTGACCTTATATGTGAGGCCTGTGGCTACTGGTTTTCTGCACAGTTGTCATTTTATTCACTGAAGTCAGGCATACACTTTCTTCTCATGAGGTATAGCAAGACCTTTAGCTTATAGTCTGTTGCAAAGGCTTAGACTATACCTAAATCTATATATGAAGGGCTCTTAATCTATATTGGAGCATCAGTCTATAGTATGGTCTTTGTTTATAGTGTAGTCTAAATCTCTAGTGCAGTCATAGTCTACAATTAGCTCTAATTCCATGGCACTGCTGGGTCATTATTGCTGCATTAATTGGATTAATTGGGTGGCCAGTAATGAATGTGCCTGTGGCAGGGTGGGTGGGCTACCACAGCAGCACTGGTGCAGTGGCGTGGTCATGGTGCAGTGGCATAGTGCAGTGACACGCTGCACTGGCGTGGTGCAGTGGCACGCTGCACTGGCGTGGTGCAGTGGCACGCTGCACTGGTGTGGTGCAGTGGCGTGGTCATGGTGCAGTGGTCATGGTGCAGTGACACGCTGCACTGGTGTGGTGCAGTGGCGTGGCCGTGATGCAGTGGCATGCTGCACTGGCGTAGTGCACTGGCATGGTGCAGTGGCATGGTCATGGTGCAGTGTTTTAATCTTTATAAGGAAATGTAATTCTATTGCTGTTAAATGTGAATGAGACAATTGGCATATAATTATGCACAGAAAATGAAATTTTCTGAAATTTAAATAATTCGTTACATCACATTTATGTAAATACTCATTTTACTCTCATCATAGTGAACAATAATAATAATTCTTCAAGTGCCATATTGGTCCTTCCCTGACAAGTATGTCTGTTTCCTCATCTGTGAGTTTTTGTTTGCACTGCTGGTCTTGCACATTCACTGTCATAACCAAATTGTCACTGTGCTGTGTCACGTTCAGCTTTTAAACGGAATTAGAGTTCATCTGATTGGATATTGTGGCGACATGCCTAACTACACCTGCTGCTCATTTGACCAGTCTAATCACACCTTCTGATCATGTGACCAGTCTGACCCAGCCTTTTTTTCTAATTGTGCTGCGCTGTGCTGATTAGTACCTGCTGATAAACCAAACTTGAAACGTGAAACCTCTGCAGCAGGTTATGAAAATAGCAGACAACATTTCTGCCACACACACACAAACGTACCTGTGCCACGCCCACACACGTGAGCCACACCCACATGCCTGTGCCACGCCTGTACCACGCCCACATGTGCCTGTTCCACGCCAACATGCCCCTGTGTCACGCCCACAGGTGCTTGGATTGTGGCCTTAGTCTCTAGTGCAGTCTTAGTCTCTAATAGTCTTTATCTATAATAGAGTCTACAGGAGAAGTGATCTATAGTTGTATCTTTGTCTTGTGCAGTCTTAGTCTATAGTGGAGTCTTAGTCTATAGTATGATTTTAGTATACACTGGAGCCTTAGTATATGGAGTGAAGCCTTAATCTGTAGTACAGTCTATTGTCTATAGTGGAGTGCTAGTTTTTATTATTGTGTTGCTGTCATAACGATGACCATGTGACTTGTCATCTGTTTGATTTCTGTCCCTATCAGGCAGCTAGACTATAATCACATTTCCTGCATTGAAGATGGAGCATTCAGAGCCCTACGGGATCTGGAAGTGCTGTGAGTACCCGTGTGTGTACATCTGTGTGTGTGTTTTAGTGCAGGCGTGTGAGTACCCACGTGTGTACATCTGCATGCGTGAAGTAGTGCAGGTGTGTGTGTATCTGTGTGTGTACATCTGCGTGCGGGAATTAGTGCATTCTTGTGTGTGCATCTGTGTGTGAGTTAGTGCATGCTTGCGTGTATGTGTACAGCTGTTTTATTTTATTGTTATATGAATTAGATAGACAGGGAATTAGATACATAGTTATGTGTGTGTGTGTGTGTGTGTGTGTGTGTGCTTGTCATGTGCGTATGTCTGATTTAGTGTTTGACTGTAATGTGTGTATACACGTGTGTAGGGTTGAAAAGTGCTTATCTGTCTGTGGTGGGCTGTAAAGTGTGTGTGTGTGTGTGTGTGTGTGTGTGTGTGTGTATGGATGGGCAAGTGGGTTGAGTTTGATATTCGGAAGCAGATTTCTGTTATGAAGAGATAATCTGGCTAATCCTGTTAGAGGAGCACAAGAGGGATGATAGTAGATGGAATTATGTCACATTGTGTTATTCTGAGTATTTTCTCACACACGCATACACACACGCACTCACACACACACAATTTACAGCCCACCACAGACAGATAAGCACTTTTCAGCCCTACACACGTGTATACACACATTACAGTGAAACACTAAATCAGACATACGTACATGACAAGCACATACACGTGCACACGCACGCGCACACGCAGTGAGGTTCTTTTTTTCACGCTGACATGAATGGAGTATTTTACTGCCGAGTTCTAGATAAGTGCTGAGTTCTAGATAAGAACCTCTGAAGTGTCATGTGGTGTAATTGTTATTTATGTCGTCCCTGCCCACTTCTCTCTGTGTCAGAACACTGAACAACAATAATATCTCCCGCCTGTCTGTAGCCAGCTTCAACCACATGCCTAAACTCCGGACATTGTGAGTATCTCTCTCTCTCTCTCTCTCTCTCTCTCTCTCTCTCTCTCTCTCTCTCTCTCTCTCTCTCTCACACACACACATACACACAGACACACACAAACACACACTTACTTAAACCAGGATAGAATAGCATATTCCTTCAATCGCTCCACACTAGGTTCAGCATGCAACCTCTCATATCATTTCCATAAAGGCCTTTAATAAGTGTGATTATGTAGGTGCTGATGGGTAATGAGTCGATTAGAGTGAGCTCTGCAGGGTACGGCCTCCGGAGAGCAGAGTCCTGTGTGTGTGTTCATCTCCTAATCATAATCAACCATTAGAGCTCATTTACAGCTAAAGAGCCTAATCACCCTATCAATATTCCCCTCTGTATGAGAGAGAGAGAGAGACGGTGAAAAAGACAGAAAGAGAGAGACAGAGAGAGAGGAATGACAAATTTGAGCGTTTCATTTTTTGTTTTGGCTTCGAGCATCTTCTAAAGGTTCTAACAGAATTCAGGTACAACAGGCATTTGTAACAGGACACATATATAACAGGTTCTCGTACTCCTGTAGTTCACCTGGTCGAGCAGGTAGAGAAAGATGTTACCAGCACTCGTGGTAATCTTCTCTGATTTTTCATCTTCAGTTAAGGGGGAATAATAATTCTAATAGAGCACCAAAAGAACACATTCTCTTTAACATATAAATCACTGTGTGTGTGTGTGGGTGTGTGTGGGTGTGTGTGGGTGTGTTTGTTTGTGTGTGTGGCTGTGCGTGTGTGTGTGGCTGTGTGTGTGTGTTTGTGTGTGGCTGTGTGTGTGTGTGATACTGCAGAATTTCATTATACCAGTGTTTATATCATTTCTCAGAAGTTGCCAGTGGAATAGACATTACACTCACAAGCACATATGCACCAACATGCACTTTACTGTAATATGTGGATGGTTGTATTGAAATCTATGACAGTGGCCTTTCAAATGGCCTCTGACTCTCTGATCTGCGAATAATAATTCATTCCATCTTTTCCTCTGTCCCAGTCGCCTTCACTCTAATAATCTGATCTGTGATTGTCACGTGGCCTGGCTCTCTGATTGGCTAAGACAGAGGCCCCGCCTTGGTCTCTACACACAGTGCATGTCTCCACCTCCCATGAGAGGACACAATGTTGCTGAGGTTCAGAAGAGAGAGTTCGTTTGTACCGGTGAGTGAATGTGTGTGTGTGTGAGACTGACTGTCTGTCTGTGTGTCTGTGTTTGTCTGTGTCTTCACACATGTCTAATCTTACAAAGTCCGAATGATATTTGTACTGAAGACTATCTATGAAGGAATATGTGAATGACAATTTAATTAATTAGGCTTTGGTGTGTGTGTGTGCACATGTGCATGTTCTGTAGTGTTTGTGTTTTGGCTGATATGTAGTTTTTTTGTTTTTATTTTACTTCTGCTTCTAAGACTTTAATGAAGGCATATTACATAATTTCAAATAGTGATAAATTATTTAATTTCCTGTATTGTTATTACTTTTCTATTATATTATAATACTTTTGTATTATTAGGATACACAAACAAAATCACTGAGCAAGGCTACATATTAACAAATTCTATCGCGTAGAGGTCTGCTCATTCCCCTCTCTCTCTCTCTCTCTCTCTCTCTTTCTCTGTTCTCTCTCTCAGGCTCTCAGATCCAGACATCCTGCAGTGTCCTGCAATGTCCGGAGTTCTGTACTTGCAGTAATAACGTTGTAGACTGTAGAGGAAAGGGACTAAGTGAGATCCCCACCAACCTGCCGGAGACGATCACTGAAATGTGAGTATCACTCACACACACACACGCACGCACACACACACACGCACAGGGCTAGAGAGAGTGAGTTAGGGTTTGTATTTCAGCTCAGTGTGTAGGGTGCTTGTCTGTGTGGTAATCTGGTGTGGAAATGGATTGGTTTTAGCCGTGCTGTTTGAGCCTTCTGGGTTAGCAGTGCAAGGCTAGAGATGCCACATCATTGTGTCTAAAGCTCTCTTTCTCTCTCTCTCTCTCTCTCTCTCTCTCTCTTTTTCATGCCCCTTCTCCCATTTTTCTTTCATTACTCTGCCTGTCATCTTCTCATCTGGCTTCCTCTGAAAGCTCCACAGAATTTGGCAGATGAGCCACATTATCTCATTTGGCTTCAGAAGAGTGAAGAGCATTTGTTTGTGCATGTGTGTGTGCGTGTGTGTGTGTGTGTGCGCGCTTGTATATGTGTGTGTGTCTTCACAGGGG
>NC_137501.1:28902165-28919665 GCF_041902795.1 Electrophorus electricus | reverse complement strand
TGTGTGTGTGTGTGTGTGTGTGTGTGTGTGTGTGTGTGAGAGAGAGAGAGACAGAATTGGAGAGAGGGAGAATGAAAGAGTGAAGGATAGAAATGGAGAAAGAGAAGGAGAGAGAAAAAGAGAATTGGGTGGATGTTAGTGGACAAAATTCCCTGGCCATCAAAGGTGCACCGGCTTATAAGTAAATTGTGTTTCTAAAGCAATGTTCAAATTCATGTTCACTTATTGTACACATGCAGATATGCATGGATGCGTCTGAGGTTTTTGTCTCTCATTTTTGATGTAGCAAAAGAACAGTATTTTATACCAGGTGTGGTAAGGCCCGTGACATGCGTGCGCGTGTGTGTGTGGGTTTGTTCCCCTATGTGATTTGCCTTTTTCACTGACACGCACCTGTTTTAATGTCAAATTCCCAGTTTGCTGTGAGCACGCAGGTTTTGGTGGTGTGTGTGAGTGCATGAAGTTTGCTCACGTCTCACTCTCCGCTGCGCTGGTGCACTGCATGGTGTCCGAGTGTGTCTTGGCCCAGTCTGTGTGGGTGGGCGTGCACTGGGTGTGTGCACTCTGATTAGCTGGTGTGGAAGTCGATCTTTGAGGACGATTGCCGGTTGCAGTGTGGGTGACATCACTGCCTGAGCCCTTCACCCTGTTCACTCAGGTTCACTTACGCCTTCCCCCTCACAGCCGGCAAACCCCTGGCCTCTGACGTCTCACCCTAGAGGGTAGAACTCATTGCTTTTAGCGCACGCGGCACACAGGTCTCCTACACGCCTTTGTTTAACAGCGTTTACAAAATGTGTGTGCGTGCGTGCGTGCGTGTGTGCGTGCGTGTGTGTGTGTGTGAGTGTTTTGAGCTTTGTCTCTCTCTCTCTTCCTTGCACACACTCAGGGATCCATCATGTCAGTAAGTGTAAGTAACCATTACCAATCAGAGTACAGCTCATATTTCGTACCCAGTGATGACTGATGAGCCCCATCACCTCGTCCCCACCAATCACAGACCAGAGACACAAAAATACTGCAGACATAATATACATATATTACGAATGTAGGTGCATTCGTGGCTATAAATGCATTTATTTTAGAATATCCATCTTTGACTTACTTGATAGTGTTTACATTACATTACTACATTATTCCTTCCACACTAACTCCCTGTTCTCCTCCTCTCTCCTCTCCTCTCTCCTCTCCTTCTCTCCCCTCTACCCTCCTCTCCTCTCTCCTCTCCTCCGCTCTACCCTCCTCTCCTCTTCTCTCTCCTCTCGCCTCTCCTCTCCTCCCCTCTCCTCTCCTTCTCTCCCCTCTCCTCTCCTCTACCCTCCTCTCCTCTCGCCTCTCCTCCCCTCTCCTCTCTCCTCTCCTTCTCCTCTCCTCTCCTCTCTCCTCTCTCCTCTCCTCTCCTCTACCCTCCTCTCTCCTCTCTGCTCTCCTCTCCTCTCCTCTCTTCCTCTCCACCCCTCTGCTCGCCTCTACCCTCCTCTCCTCCCTACTCCTCTCCTATATCCTCTCCTCCCCTCTACCCTCCTCTCCTCTCTCCTCCCCTCTCCTCTGCTCCCCTCTACCCTCCTCTCCTCTCCTCCCCTCTCCTCTCCTCCCTACTCCTCTCCTCCCCTCTACCCTCCTCTCCTCTCTCCTCTCCTCCGCTCTACCCTCCTCTCCTCTCCTCTCCTCTCCTCTCCTCTCCTCTCCTCTACCCTCCTCTCCTCTCTCCTCTCTGCTCTCCTCTACCCTCCTCTCCTCTCTCCTCTCCTCCGCTCTACCCTCCTCTCCTCTCCTCTCTCCTCTCCTCCGCTCTACCCTCCTCTCCTCTCTCCTCTCCTCCGCTCTACCCTCCTCTCCTCTCCTCTCCTCCCCTCTACCCTCCTCTCCTCTCTCCTCTCTGCTCTCCTCTACCCTCCTCTCCTCTCTCCTCTCTGCTCTCCTCTACCCTCCTCTCCTCTCTCCTCTCCTCCGCTCTACCCTCCTCTCCTCTCCTCTCTCCTCTCCTCCGCTCTACCCTCCTCTCCTCTCTCCTCTCCTCCCCTCTACCCTCCTCTCCTCTCCTCCCTACTCCTCTCCTCCCCTCTACCCTCCTCTCCTCTCCTCTCCTCTCTCCTCCTCTCTCCTCTTCTCTACTCTCCTCTCTTCTATTGCCTTCTTGTCTGTTTATCTCAGTGATGTTCCTGAGTAGTATTTACATCCAGACATGATTGCTGTGTCCATGCTTTCCACCTTAATCCTTCCATCCTCCTTACCTCTCTCTCTCTCTCTCTCTTCCTACCCCCTACCTCTCTCTGTTTGCCCCCTGTACCTCCCTCTCTCCTTCTCTGTCCACACTCCACCCCTCTCCCCACTCCTTCTGGTAGAGGAAATTCAGCAGGGTTTTCCTTTGTGCTTGATCTAACCATGTGTGTGCGGCCCAGACTGAGACATGGTTCTGTCAAGCACCATGGAAGGTTTTGCAGTGTCAACAGCATGGCAAGCAACAAAAGTCAACCTTTATGTGTGTGTGTGTGTGTGTGTGTGTTTATTTTCAGCCTCCTCATTTGAATAAGTGTATACTGGCCTATATGTAAATGTGCGTGTGTACGTTTCCATACACGCATTAAGCTGAAACTGTGTGTGTGTGTGTGTGTGTGTGTGTGTGTTTGCATGTACAAAGTCATGAGGATTGTGTTATCATGGCTTTGCATGTTGCTGTAAATATAATAGCTGCAGTTATGTGTTGCCATGGTGATAACTGAGTTTCCTCTGGTCTATTTGATCCCTACAACCTTTGACCTTTTCCCCTTTCACCCTGTGGCCTGCTCTGCCTGCTTTGCGTTTTTCTAAGACTCACTGTATACCAGTGACTGTGTGTGTGTGTGTGTGTGTGTGTGTGTGTGTGTGTAGGTGTGGAAGACTACCGCTCTAGACTGGGAGGGAGCTGCTTTGCTGATCTGGCATGTCCTGAGAAGTGTCGTTGTGAGGGAACAACAGTGGATTGTTCTGGACAGAAACTCACCAAGATACCAGAGCACATCCCACAATACACAGCAGAACTGTGAGCCTGATACGTGCGCACATACACACACGCACACACACACACACACACCTAATCTACAATTGATTATGTCCTTAATGTGTCTTTTTCACAGACGTTTAAACAATAATGAGTTCACTGTGTTGGAGGCAACAGGAATCTTTAAAAAACTCCCACAGCTCCGTAAAATGTGAGTCTTCCCAGTTCTGCCTCTTTTCCCTGCGCTGACCTCTCTCTGTCGTTTTTGGCTGTGTGTTAATCTGTGTTATAGCACTGTGATGTTACCCCTTTCACCCATCCCCTTAATTCAGTAATTTCAGCAACAATAAGATCAGCGATATTGAGGAGGGGACCTTTGAGGGAGCAGGTGGAGTCAACGAGCTCATTCTGACCAGCAACCGTCTGGAGAACGTCCACTACACCATGCTGAAAGGCCTTACCGGCCTCCGCACACTGTGAGTGAAACACACACACACACACAACACATACACACGGGCATGCCCACACATACAGCCACATGTATCACTAGAGTCTTTAGTGTTTAAAAGTCAGAGGCTGAGTGAAACACACACACACACACACACACACACACAGGCATGCCCACACATACAGGCACATGTATCACTAGAATCTTTAGTGTTTAAAAGTCAGAGGCTGAGTGAAACACACACACACACACACACACACACACACACACAGGCATGCCCACACATACAGCCACATGTATCACTAGATTCTTTAGTGTTTAAAAGTCAGAGGCTGAGTGAAACACACACACAACACATACACACACACACACACACACACACACACACACACAGGCATGCCCACACATACAGGCACATGTATCACTAGAATCTTTAGTGTTTAAAAGTCAGAGGCTGAGTGAAACACACACACACACACACACACACACACACACACACACACACACACACACACACACAGGCATGCCCACACATACAGCCACATGTATCACTAGATTCTTTAGTGTTTAAAAGTCAGAGGCTGAGTGAAACACACACACAACACATACACACACACACACACACACACACACACACACAGGCATGCCCACACATACAGGCACATGTATCACTAGAATCTTTAGTGTTTAAAAGTCAGAGGCTGAGTGAAACACACACACACACACACACACACAGGCATGCCCACACATACAGCCACATGTATCACTAGATTCTTTAGTGTTTAAAAGTCAGAGGCTGAGTGAAACACACACACAACACATACACACGGGCATGCCCACACATACAGCCACATGTATCACTAGAGTCTTTAGTGTTTAAAAGTCAGAGGCTGAGTAAAACACACACACAACACACACACACACACACACACACACACACACAGGCATGCCCACACATACAGGCACATGTATCACTAGAATCTTTAGTGTTTAAAAGTCAGAGGCTGAGTAAAACACACACACAACACACACACACACACACACACACACACACACACACACACAGGCATGCCCACACATACAGGCACATGTATCACTAGAATCTTTAGTGTTTAAAAGTCAGAGGCATATATCACCCCACTGAACACCCCTCTCTGTACTGCAGCTCATCAGCCAGGTCTCTAGGTGCATATAAATACAGTTTCAATCTGATTTAGCATTCTCTGTGTGTGTGTGTGTGTGTAGGAGAGGAGCAGTTTGAGAAGAGAATTTTAAAATGGCCACTAAGTATCCCCAAAAGTCATTCCGTGCAAGCATAAAAAGCCCTGCTTAGAGCGTTCCCATTGCAGTGTCGTCACGGCAGCGGCTTGCTCTGTGCCGACCTGTTGAATGGGCTGTTGTGAGCCTGCATTAGCTACCGTAATGTCTTTCCACAAAACTCTGCTCACACATTGGCCACTGTCCCAAAAGTGCCAGTTTAAAGACATTAACACAGTCTAACAGAGTTAACTAATATTGACTCTTGGGGACAGTGTTGGAAATGACATGCATTTTGATAGCTTAAACTGAACCTTGGGTTGTGGAATATCAGCTACGTCACACTGTTGTGTTTAATATGACGCACTCTTCTAATCTCAGTGTTTTGATTGTGTGTGTGTTTGTGTGTCTAGGATGTTGCGGAGTAACAAGATCAGCTGCGTTAGTAACACTAGTTTTACAGGCCTGAGTTCGGTGCGGCTGCTTTCTCTGTATGATAACCTGATCACCTCCATTGCCCCGGGAGCCTTTGACACGCTCCACTCCCTCTCCACACTGTAAGTACATCTCTTTCACTCTGTCTGTGTGCTGTCTCCTCATACTGTGTGCTCAGCTTCAAGAATCACAGATGCTTACACTGTTCAAAAAAATCATTCCTGAATGTCTAAATAAATGTAAGGTGACGTCTAGACAGGCCTCCCACACATGGGGAACTGGAGAGGTGCTGTTTTGTGAAGCGTGCTTCTGCATGTACTTGTCCAATGATGTGCAGCCTGACTGAAGAGCGGTCATCTACCCTGCACAGCGCAGTTAGGATCAGATTCTTCGTGGTTAATGATGTCTTCTCTCACTCAGCCAAAATAGAGGAAAAGGTCACTTTGTTTGTTTTCAAACACCTCGAGCTGTACAACACCCAAAAAGATGATGACCGTTTCTGAACATGGAAGAGAGAGGCGGAGTCCGTTTATTTTTCGGGAACTGCACATTCCAGAACCATTCGAAAACCTTTGCTACCTCAAGAGAATTTGGGTGTTTTATTTATTTTATGTGTTTTCTGACTCATCTTGCAGTAACCTGCTGGCCAATCCATTTAACTGTAACTGTCACCTGGCTTGGTTGGGGGAATGGCTACGGAAGAAACGTATCGTCACAGGCAACCCTCGATGTCTGAACCCTTATTTCCTTAAGGAGATCCCTATCCAGGATGTTGCTGTGCAGGACTTCGCATGTGAGGATGGTATGTGTTAGAGACCAACTGTGTGAGGATGGTATGTGTTAGAGACCAACTGTGTGAGGATGGTCTGTGTTAGAGACCAACTGTGTGAGGATGGTCTGTGTTAGGGTATGACTGTGTGAGGATGGTCTGTGTTAGGGTATGACTGTGTGAGGATGGTCTGTGTTAGGGTATGACTGTGTGAGGATGGTCTGTGTTAGGGTATAACTGTGTGAGGATGGTCTGTGTTAGGGTATGACTGTGTGAAGATTGTATGTGTTAGGGTATGACTGTGTGAGGATGGTCTGTGTTAGGGTATGACTGTGTGAGGATGGTCTGTGTTAGGGTATGACTGTGTGAAGATTGTGTGAGGATGGTCTGTTAGGGTATGACTGTGTGAGGATGGTCTGTGTTAGGGTATGACTGTGTGAGGATGGTCTGTGTTAGGGTCAGTCTGTGTGAGGATGGTCTGTTAGGGTATAACTGTGAGGATCGTCTGTGTTAGTGTCAGACTGTGGGGAGGGTCTGAGTTAGGGTATGACTGTGAGGATTGTCTGTGTTAGGGTATGACTGTGTGAGGATGGCCTGTGTTAGGGTATGACTGTGAGGATTGTCTGTGTTAGGGTATGACTGTGTGAGGATGGCCTGTGTTAGGCTATGACTGTGTGAGGATGGCCTGTGTTGGTTTATGACTGTGTGAGGATGGCCTGTGTTGGGGTATGACTGTGTGAGGATGGCCTGTGTTGGGGTATGACTGTGAGGATCATCTGTGTTAGTGTCAGACTGTGGGGATGGTCTGTGTTAGGGTATGACTGTGTGAGGATGGCCTGTGTTAGGGTATGACTGTGTTCTTGTTTATTCCACACTTGTCATATAAGTACATTACAGTCTTGAACTCGTGATTTGTCCTGAAACTGGTATCCATGGTAACATTTGCTTAGGCAATACACTGAGCCAGTAGCGTTCTTGTGATTTCTGTCTTAAAGGTTGTGTTATTTACTCAGTGGGTTTTCATCAGTTTTAGAATGTTTACACACGATTGGTACATTAAAAATAAATTTGCCTGTGGTTTGGCTAACACACAGCTACAGTTTGGGACTTTGCCTGTTTGAAATGCATATGTATTTATATCTAAAAATATAGCAAAATGACTTTAAATGGTTTCTTCATGCTTTTTATGAGGAAAGAGAAAACAAAGTACTAGTATAACAACAAAGTCAAGCTATTCTGTATTATATCATCCATTTTGGAAAGTGGTGGTCTATGTTTTCTTTGATTTTGGTAAGTACCTCTTTGAAGGATTTTGGGTATGTGTGCCTCTGCACACGTGTGTGTAGTCTTTGTAGAGAATTGTCAGATATCTCATTTCATGTTCTTAATGTAGTAACATGTGGAATGATAAGTCATGCTAACTTGAGCATAATGCTGTTAGCTTGATCTTACACAAACAAAGGCAATCTTACAATAACAACCAGTACATAACACACACACACACACACACACACACTTTCACTTTATTATAGAGAGAATATTTTATTGCATGTGTATGTTTTTCTAGCTGGTATGTTTATATGTGCAGGTAATGATGAGAATAGCTGCTCTTCCTTGGCCCATTGTCCAGTAGAATGTTCTTGTTTGGACACAGTGGTTCGCTGTAGTAACAAAGGACTAAAGGCCCTGCCAAAGGGAATTCCTAAAGATGTCACGGAGCTGTGAGTCCATACACACACACACACACACACACACATGCATGTAAACATGCACGCATACACACAGTCACACAAAGAGACTCGCACATACTATGTTATGTGCTTTTGTGTATATTAATATACCCAATGACAACTGTATGCACACACACATGCATACACTCATCATATTCATGAGTAGAAATCTTTTAATAACTTCCCACATATTTCCAATTTCAGTCTTTTTCATAATATCAGTAGTCTGATTATGACTTGTAATGTTGTAAAGTTGTAATGGCAGAATGTTCAAAGGTATCGTATCTCTTGTGAATCTCATATCTGTTGTAGTGTTGGTTTTCACATTGCGTTCTTGGTAATGTGCTATTTCCTGTGAAGTTCAGTTTAATAACGGGTTTGTTTTCTTTCATTTCTGAAAGCTATCTCGATGGAAACCAGTTCATACAAGTCCCATTGGAGCTCTCCAACTTCAAACACCTCACTCTTATGTAGGTATAGCCTGCTATAGATTCAACCAATCAAAAACAACCTCCCACTCATCTCATTATCACCCTTACTGAAAGTACCTACTCAGTTTGAATTCCTCTGAATCTATTGCCATTTCTCAGTGGAGTGGAGTGGAGGGAATGTGATTGGTGGGGTAGAACTGAAATGTGACTGGTGGGGTAAAGTAGAGGAAATGTGATTGGTCGGATTAGGCAGAGGCAATGTGATTGGTGGGTTAGAATCTAACTTTAGGAGACTCACTCTGCTTGGACTGAGTTGCCTGAAGAATTGCTTTTCTGTACAGTTTAATACCAGGCATTGTTAATATTCCGTAAATGCTGGGTGCATGTATGTAGCTTCTCACTTCCTGCCTGAATGTTGACAGATGTTTGGACATGCTTCAGTTCCATTTCTATCCGAGTGTCTCTACAACACCCGTTATCTTGCTGTCTTGCTTACATGTATTTGTATCTAACTGGGTTTTGTTCTAAAGTGAATTATTATGATTCATACTAATTTATTCTGGGAGGAATTTCACTTGGATCTGTTCATTTTCTCTACAGTCCATTAAACAATATGGATTATTTCCAGTATTTTGCTGTTGTCTTGATCTGCTTCATCTCTGCTACAGAAGTAATGTCTAGTGTTATTGCTGGGTCCAGAACGACTCTGAAATTGGCAGGAAGTACAGGAGCTCTAATACTAACGCTAACCTCTAACACATAGAGGGATGATCTACACATCCTTTGCGAGTCATTTAGAACACAGGCTAACTCGTGTACAAGAAACTGATTGCACTCTGTGTGTGTGTGTGCTTTCTTGCAGTGATTTGAGCAATAACCAGATCAGCACGTTGTCCAACCACAGTTACAGTAACATGTCTGAGCTGCTTACATTGTGAGTGTCATTATGATAGAGTGTGTGTACATATGCGTGTGTGTGTGTGTGTGTGTGTGTGTGTGTGTGTGTGTTGGGGGGTGGTATTTCCTATATGTGTTATATTTGCCTAGTAAATTTGTGTGTATTTGTATTTTTTTTTATTCTTGATTTGAGGGTAGAGTGTGTGTTTGTGTGTGTTCCATTGTACTAACTTCACTTGTATTATCACAGAATTTTGAGCTACAACAGACTGAGATGCATACCAGCTAAAGCTTTTGATGGCCTTAGATCTCTTCGGCTACTGTGAGTTCTATTTGTGTGTGTGTGTGTGTGAGAGAGAATCTGAGAGTGTGTGTGTTTGTGTGTGTGTGTGTGAAAGAGAGTATAGAGTATCTGAGAGTATGTGTGTTTGTGTGTGTGTGTGTGAGAGAGAGAGAGAGTATAGAGTATCTGAGAGTATGTGTGTGTGTGTGTGTGTGTGAGAGAGAGAGAGAGAGTATAGAGTATCTGAGAGTATGTGTGTGTGTGTGTGTGTGTGTTTAGGTGTGTGAGAGAGAGAGAGAGAGAGTATAGAGTCTGAGAGTGTGTGTGTGTGAGAGAGAGAGTATAGAGTGAGAGTGTTTGTGTGTGTGTGAGAGAGAGAGTATAGAGTATCTGAGAGTGTGTGTGTGTGTGTGTGTGTGTGTGTGTGTGTGTGTGAGAGAGAGAGAGTATAGAGTATCTGAGAGTATGTGTGTGTGTGTGTTTAGGTGTGTGAGAGAGAGAGAGAGTATAGAGTATCTGAGAGTATGTGTGTGTGTGTTTGTGTGTGAGTGTGTGTGTTTAGGTGTGTGTGAGAGAGAGTATAGAGTATCTGAGAGTATGTGTGTATGTTTGTGTGTGTGTGTGTGAGAGAGCGTATAGAGTATCTGAGAGTGTGTGTGTGTGTGTGTGTGTGTGTGTGTGTGTGTGTGAGAGAGAGAGTATAGAGTTTTTGAGAGTATGTGTGTGTGTGTGTGTGTGTGTGTGTGTGTGTGTGTGTGTGTGTGTGTGAGAGAGAGTATAGAGTATCTGAGAATGTGTGAGTGTCCAGGGTGTAAGTTAGTGGAGTGGTTCAGAGTCCCAGGTAGACTCACTCATCTCTCCTCTTTGCAGTTCTCTACATGGTAATGATATTGCTGTGATTCCTGAAGGAGCATTTAAAGATCTCACCTCTCTGTCTCATCTGTAAGTGACTTTGCGCGCACACACACTCATTCACACACACAGACACTCACTCACTCACACACACACACACACACACACACACTCACACACACATACACACTCTCACACACACTCACACTCACACATACATACACACTCACACTCACACATACACACACACACGTTATATTATAATCGTTTTCAGTCCGTGCAGTTCATGTATATTTTTGTATGTTTTGTAGCTGTAGACTTCACTGCTCTGTTATAGACTGCACTGCTGTCCCTGTATACACTGCACTGCTCTGTTATAGACTGCACTGCTGTCCCTGTATACACTGCACTGCTCTGTTATAGACTGCACTGCTGTCCCTGTATACACTGCACTGCACTGCTGTCCCTGTATACACTGCACTGCACTGCTGTCCCTGTATACACTCTACTGCTCTGTTATAGACTGCACTGCTGTCGCTGTATACACTGCACTGCACTGCTGTCCCTGTATACACTCCACTGCTCTGTTATAGACTGCACTGCTGTCGCTGTATACACTGCACTGCACTGCTGTCCCTGTATACACTGCACTGTACTGTTGTCCGTGTATATACTGCACTGCTGTTATAGATTGCTGTGTCTCTGTATCTCCTTCTCTTTTTCTCTTTAGATACAAACTATATGCATCTCTTGCCAAGATATGTATGAAGTATATACAGCACATGAGTAAACTGCACATAGATTTTGCAGATATGCAGATGTAGAGACTCCACAGTTCTGCTCAATCTTGCTTTGTTTGCATCCTCTATGTCTCTTCACTATCTCCTCATTCTGCTCTGAGTGAAGTCACTGTTGTCGTGCCAATGTAAAAGGAGTGACTAGATGAATGTTTCACGAATGTCTGTGGTTATTTGCAGTGCTCTGGGGGCTAACCCGCTGCACTGCGACTGTGGCATGCAGTGGCTGTCGGACTGGGTGAAGAGCGGTTACAGGGAGCCTGGCATTGCCCGCTGTGCTTCACCGGGAGATATGACCGACAAGCTTCTGCTCACGACACCGTCCAAGAAGTTCACCTGTACAGGTATGTCGCACAAACACGCAGACACGCACACACACATGATGGCAAACAGCATTTACTTATTAATGTATCAGCGTACTCACGTATGTTTAATCTTATAAAAAGTGATAAATTCTTTAATAAGGGTTTACATTCTTGTTGTCCGCCTTGGTTATTGACTTAATGAAATCCTAATTGTCATAAGATGTAAATTTGGCCCATTATTATTCTGTGTAACGTGACTTGATTGATACATTTATAGAAGTGCCGGGGCCTTGTGGTTATCCTGTGGCAGGTAAGGCAGCCAATCAGAGCCCAGTCAGAAATAACTAAACCCCGCCCTCCAGACCTGAAATGACCCTTTACTCTTTACCTTGCCTTATGAAGACTATCCTTTCTGTGCTCTGCTAATTTAGCTGTCCCTGTGTGTTTGTGTGTGTGGGCATGTGGGCAAGTGTGTGTGTTTGTATTTGTCTATCTTTTAAGTGTTTATACTATATGTGAGTCTGTGTGTGTGTCTAGAACTCTCTGTTGTCTCTCTGTCTCACACACAGGTCCAGTAGACACCGGCGTCCTTGCCAAGTGTAATCCATGTCTTTCCAACCCATGTCACAACAACGGCACCTGCACCAACCACCCCATAGACTTCTACAGATGCACCTGCCCTTACGGATATAAGGTACAGACACACACACGCACCATACACACAATATACAACATACACACACAACACGCATCTATACAAAACACAAACACACACGTGTGCAAAGCATACACACTCCATACACACACAGTTGCCCACAACTTAGTGGATGATAAAAACATCAATAATGCATATAGTTTCAATATCGGATTCATTGTCATGTGTGTGGCTGCGTGTTAACAGGGGCAAGACTGTGAGGAGGCCATCCATGCCTGCATCAGTAATCCCTGTCAGAACGGAGGAACTTGTCACCTCAAAGATGGAGTAGAGAACACACACTGGTAATCATCATCACTATTCCCACAAAATCTTTGCTGAAATCATCATTACTCACAGGACAGGGATACGTGGTACAGTAAGTAGTATCATCTCACCAGTGAATGAGCAAAGTGTGAGTTAATAAATTAGTGAGATAATGAGTTCATGAGTGAGTTAATGATTTATTGTGTTAATGAGTCAGTTGGTGAGTTATTTTGCATTAATGAGTGAGTTAAGCGTCAGTTAGTGAGATGAAGTGTCCGCCGCCTTTGTGTGGTGGGGTGTGTGTATGTGTGTGTGTGTGTGTGTGTTTGACTCCATGGGATGAAAGTGCAGTGTTTATCTTATCATCATCATCATCATCATCATCATCATCATCATTTTATGATTATTGTTCACATTTTCAAGAACATGAGATGATGCCTGACGCTAGGTACCCTGGTATGTGCGCACACACGTGTGTGTGTGTGTGTGTGTGTGTGTGTGTGAGAGAGAGAGAGAGAGAGAGAGAGAGAGGGACTGAGTGAGTGATTCTCTGTGATTTGCTGTGCTAGAAGCAGAAGGGTTCTCAATAAATACTTAACAAGCTCATTCAGTGATGAGGGACCTGAGTGCTCCAGTAATGAATACACTTCATGGACACAGTGTGTCTAATCTTCCCTAATCTCTCCCTCCCTCTCAAACACACATTCACACACACACACACACACACACAATTATGATTAACTCTCTCACACACATACCACATGTGCATACACACACATGCACAATTGACCAATTAAAACTCAGTGCTCACACCTCACCATCACTCACAGTAATATGTGTGTGTGTAAGTACTATGAATCCTGTGTGGAGATTCTGTGATGCTGAATGCAGTCTGTCTATTAGGAGAGTGGAACATCACTCTACACACTGCTAGTCATACTGATCACACTCTTACACTAATACCATTTAACAAGACTGTTACAGACCCACACATGCACACACACACCCAAATATGCATGAACAGACACACACATGTGCATACACAAACAGACGTGCGTGTACAGATACACACACCGAGTTAGAAGCTCCTAGCCATACCCTGCAGACTGAAGGAAATGTGTCCTTTTGTTTGGATCAGGAAACGTGATCCAGGCACAGGAGCTCAGGTGTGGTTGGACAAGTCTCTGATAAGCAGACCCTGATAATGAATCCATCAGTGGTGGGGGTAGAACACCTGCCCCAGGACGAGGGCACAATTCTCAGACGGGGAATTCTACACACAGAGTCAGAAGCCCCTGACTCCGAACTCCTAACACAAACCTCCCGGCATCTGACGTCTGAGTGAATGGAGGCTGCTTTTCTTTTTTCGCTGTTTGAGGGGGCATGGTGTGACCGGAAACTAGATTACACGAGTTAATATAATACAGAGATCTAATGTATATATTACCTTTATATGTGTGTGCGTGCATTCTCAGGTGCGTGTGTGCAGAGGGGTTTCAGGGAGAGCATTGTGAGAGAAATATCGACGACTGTGAAGATAACGACTGTGAGAACAACTCCACCTGTGTGGACGGCATTAACAACTACACCTGTCTCTGCTCACCTGAGTATGCAGGTAACACTCGTATGCACATGACGCTAGTCAGGCTCTCGCTAAACTGTGCTTTTACTCATGCTGTGCGTGCTTCCTGTGCTTAAGCGGCTAATGCTAATGCTAACATGCTTTGTTCTCACTAACTGGTCAAACGAACATGTCTCTCTCTCTGTCCTGTTGGTTTCCATTTCTGTCTCCGTTGCTAGCTGCTAATAACAATGAAGTGGAGAAAGGTCAGTCGCTGGGATTCTTTCCGTCTTCCTTCACGCCTCCTTCCTATGCGTGTGTCTGCGCTGTCTTTTAGAATGTCATGTCTAACACTGCTCGCTGGTTTTATGAGATACTGTTCCATATGATGTACAGTAAACTGTGTGATCGCAAGCACACACACAGAATCAAAGAGCAACAGTAAAGGTCTTAATTAGAAATGACCGTCTATGACCACTGTGTGTGTGTGTGTGTGTGTGTGTGTGTGTGTGTGTGTGTGTGTGTGTGTGTGTAGGAGAGTTGTGTGAAGATAAGCAGGATTTCTGTGCTCCCGAGCTGAATAAGTGCCAGCACGACTCCAAATGCATCCTCACTGCTCCTGGATTCAAGTGAGTCTGTCGGTCATTCATCTTCCTTTCCAGGACTCTCTGTGTGTGTGTGTACTGTGCAAACTCCAGGTTTTTCTGGAGTCTGAGTAACTTTAAATGTGAGTGTTGGATGAGGAGAAGAAATCAAAGACAAAGAAGGAAGCTTTTATGGTGTTGTTAGTATTTGTCACGGTCCCATTCGCCACACCACCCACTAAGCCCCACCCCTCCTCTGGGGGCGGTAACACCTAGGGCTAGGGGGTCCCGATTCTTGTTGAGATAGAGAGGCAGGGTGAAGTGTGAAGGTTACATGGCCCTCCAAACGGATGTTTTCCAGAGGTACGCTTCAAATGGAACGGCATGAGACATTTCCCAGAATGCCTTGCAAATCACTGGCAAGATGGCTGCACAGAAACACACAAACATAATGATTTTCTCTGTTAATAAACATGCGATAACCACTGTATTATCCTAGTTTAAGTCGCTTTCAATGTATTATGGTCTTTTTCTTCATTGCAAGCATATACAATTCACCAGTATCGCTGATGACTCGGTAGCTAATGCTACATGGTTAGTGCTGATTTGTACATGACAGTCCCACATTTTGACATATTTTCATGCTACGTTCCCACCCTTTCAAGCCGCGAGGATGGCGAAAGTTACAGCTCCTCTAATATCAGTTCAGGCAGGCAGATGAATTAGGGAGCACCGCTAGCAGCTTGCGGATGAAGCAGATGAAGCGTTCTTAATTTGGGGACCGACCGATGCGTGAAACTGACGTTGTGAAGGGCAACTGCAGACAACCTCAAAAGGATGCCTAGAACCCACACAGGAGAGAACACCACAGCTGAGGGCGAAACTGGACCAACAAAGAAAAAAACCCCAACCCTGTCGAGTCTGACGCATGGGGTTCTGGAAAGGTGGTCCCATTTCACAGAGGAAGATTTCAGCCTCTACCCCTTGAAACTCAGTTCCAAAGGTCAAGGTGACACTCGGAAACATGGGCTAGAGGTTAAAATAAGAACTAGAATTACACATAAGGGTTTCTGTTTAAAGTAAGATATCAAACAGGACCGCAAACGTGTACTTTTACTTTTTTAGATCCGCTAGCTCGTGTGTGAGGTTGGTTTTTCTCTGCAGTCTCTCTGCTGATTTTCCTCTCTCTCTCTCTCCCTTTTTCCTCCTCTTCTCTCTCTCCCTCTCTCTCTCTCTCTCTCTTTCCTCCAAGTCTTCTCACTTGCCCTTTTCTTGTCTTCCTCCTTTGAATTCAGTCAACCATTCTATGCTTTTGGTTTTGAATACAAGATCAGTGGGCCTCATTCATCAGGGCTTTAGTAAATACGTGTAAATGACCTGAGGTTATCGCCCTATTGACAAACACTTCCAGAACACGGCTTTGTTAATAAATGCATGGGTTAATAAATACCAGTCACACTAAATTTACACGCGCGTTTCCGACACAGCTACATTACATGTAGTGAAGCCCCAGGGAGCCCAAATAGTGGAAATAACCACAGTGGAATCCAAAACGCTCTTTTGAATCGTTTTAGATTCAAGCCATAGTCCTCTGCCGGTGCACCCTCCCAGAGAAGGTTCTCACCGACGCCATACTGGACAGGCAGGATGCACAGCACAGACTGATGGAGGACATTGCAGCAGTTCTAAAGGACATAAGATTGCGTTTACCACAAATATCCCAGCCATTGTGAAATGTGGGGAAAAAAAGTCTCGCTGACTTTACACACCATGAAGATATGTATTATAGACATGCGCTATGCCTTCACTAGGAGCATCGACTGGGACTAGTGGTGGTAAGCTAGCGTGGTCTCCGCTAGAAGAATGCCGGGTTTAATGGCTAGATTATGCAGAACACAACAGGCCAGTGTTAGAGGGCAGACCGCTGTAGTGTGATGAAGTAACCTTCCTCCAGTTGTGTCAAGGCACATCTAGGGACCCTTTTAGCATTCCGTTAATGAGCTTTATCACTGTAGCCCCTCCCTCTTGGCAGACCCTAAAACAGCTCAAGAGTCATTAACCAAGGGTTTAATGGGAACCCCTATACAAGAAAATATGCAATATCACTCATCTAAATGATTTGCATACATCGCCATTGTTAATAGCAT
Organism: Electrophorus electricus; assembly: GCF_041902795.1. Lineage (NCBI taxonomy): Eukaryota > Metazoa > Chordata > Actinopteri > Gymnotiformes > Gymnotidae > Electrophorus > Electrophorus electricus. The sequence continues at coordinate 28,903,228 of NC_137501.1, read as the reverse complement.
ACTTCATCTATATCTGATTTGAGTCACATTACCAATCAACTAGCCACCCACAACCGCTCTGTTTGACAGCTTCCGTCCCACAGAGCTCTGCTGGATAATGTAAAAGACTCGCGCCTTCCCTCAGGTCAGTTGGTGGAGCTTTTATTCGCATGTGAGTGTAGTCTGTGGCAGGGGTTTAGACCGCAGACCGGGCAACACAAGACCATAACAAAGTCATGATGTAGTCTTCTGCAATTTTCACTTGTATATTTAAAATGGTTCTAAATATTGATGGTGTTGGTAGTCCAGGTCAGTTTAGTTGTTGTTCGCCTGTTCGCCAAGCTTGATAATTCGGTCACAAACATTTCGTCACCAAACTAGGAGACATCTTCAGCGCAGATGTTGGTGCGTTTTTTCTTCCTTAGGAAGCCTACGTTTATATAGAGAGGTTTTTATTTGTTTGATTCAACATTTGCATAAGGTGTGCAAAAATAAATAAATTTATATATATATATATATATATATATATATATATATATATATATATATATATATATATATATAAACTTCACTAATTCACTTAGTTTTTGTACCTCAATAATTTCTCTATATTAGGATAAATACTGTAAATTTATTTAGAGATTTTCATGTCAGTTATTGAAAATGACACACACATTCACTCAGGGACTCAGCAGTGACTACTAACTTTACCCAGTAATAGCCATAGCCACTTACTTTCTAAATCAAACTATGCCTCTATTTCTGAAATACAAGAGTGTATCAGCTCATATCATTTCATTTTCAGTTTTACAAATTGTTTGATGTTCTGCTAAGCACTTCAGTCACACACAGTTGATGAGCTGTTCAGCACCGGGGCGTGTGACCTTACGATCTATGACATAATTAGAGGTATATATTTGACTCGTAATATGAAATGACAATAACTACATATTATTGTTAAAATGCTAATAGTAATGCCATTATAAAAATTACAGATGTCAAAAATCTGGTGAGACACATGCTGTGTGTGCTTGAATGGTCTATGGACCTGATTGTTTATGGAAGCGCAGCTTGGTTGAATGAA
>NC_137501.1:28849665-28897165 GCF_041902795.1 Electrophorus electricus | reverse complement strand
ATACAGGTACACACCCAACCAGTGATACAGAGTGTTGTTTATGGGATACATAAGACTTCTGAAGAGTGTGTGTGTGTGTGTGTGTGTGTGTAGATTGCCACTGATGAGGATAATGGAATGTTGCTGTATAAAGCAGATAGTGAACACATTGCTGTGGAACTATACCGAGGCAGACTGAGAGTGAGTTACAACACAGGATCCCTGCCCCCATCTGCCATCTACAGGTACACACACACACACACGCTTACACCCCAACATATACTATTAAACACACATGCTAACTAACACACTCACTAACTCACACATGCGCAATTCATGCATATATGCACCACACACACCCTATAATGTGGACATAAAACTAACATAGATGGTGTCCCTAAAGTGTACAGAATTTTAAGACTTACCTCTCTGTGTTTGAATGCGGGTGTGTGTGGCTCTGTGTGTGTGTGTGTGTCTGTGTGTGTGTTCAGTGCAGAGACGATAAATGATGGGAGTTTCCATGTGGTGGAACTAGTAGCCAAGGATCAGTTGCTTTCTCTCTCCATCGATGGTGGGATCCCCAAATCCATCCCCACTGGGAACAAGCCAACCCCAGACCCTAGCCCCGCCCAAACCCAGCCGCTCTACCTCGGGGGTATAACACACACACACACACACACACACACACACAGGCACATAAACATGACCTCTCGCCTGTTAAATCCATAACACTCAGTCCCTACCTCAGTCCCTGCTGACGCCGCCTCTTTGCTCCAGGCGTACCTGTGCAGGTGGGGGTCGCCCCTCTGCGCCAGGGATCCGGCTCAGGGAGGAACGGCTCCGGTTTCCATGGCTGCATCCGGAACCTGTACATCAACGCTCAGCTGCAGGACCTGGCGCTGTTCCAGCTGCAGGAGGGCGTGGTGCCTGGTTGCCAGGCGTGCCAACGCAGCGCGTGCGCACACGGCCAGTGCCGTACCACAGGCCACGCCTCCTTCAACTGCGAGTGTGAGCCAGGCTGGACAGGCCAGCTGTGTGACCTCCAGGTCAACGACCCCTGCCAGGGTAACAAGTGAGTTCCTCAGCCAAACCTGTATGACTGTGTGTGGGTGTGAACTCACATATCTTGAACTCTGACTCGGCACTTTGGTAAGTCGCTCTGGATAAGAGCTTCTGCTAAACGCAGAAAATGTAAACGTGTGTGTGCCACTCTGTCACTCTCACTCTGTGAGTTCAGTCTCACCTGTCTCCTCCCCAGGTGTGTGCATGGCACCTGTGTGCCCGTCAACTCCTACTCATACAGCTGCCGCTGTGGGCTGGGCTACACCGGCGTGCTATGTGATGAGGAGGAGAGTGTGAGCGTGTGCCAGGCCCTGGCATGCAAACATGGGCAGTGCCGCATCTCTGGCCTGGGAAAAGCCTACTGCGAGTGTAGCAGCGGGTACACTGGCCCGCACTGTGACAAAGGTACACACACACACACACACACACACACACACACACACACACACACAATCTGCACTGTGACAAAGGTACACACACACACACACACACACAATCTGCACTGTGACAAAGGTACACACACACACACACACACACACGCGTATACACACAATCTGCACTGTGACAAAGGTACACACACACACACACACACACACACACACACAATCTGCACTGTGACAAAGGTACACACACACACACACACACACATATACACACAATCTGCACTGTGACAAAGGTACACACACACACAATCTGCACTGTGACAAAGGTACACACACACACACACACACACACACACACACACATATACACACAATCTGCACTGTGACAAAGGTACACACACACACACACACACAATCTGCACTGTGACAAAGGTACACACACACACACACACACAATCTGCACTGTGACAAAGGTGTACACACACACACACACACACACACAATCTGCACTGTGACAAAGGTACACACACACACACACACACACACACACACAATCTGCACTGTGACAAAGGTACACACACACACACACACATATACACACAATCTGCACTGTGACAAAGGTACACACACACACACACACACACAATCTGCACTGTGACAAAGGTACACACACACACACACACACACAATCTGCACTGTGACAAAGGTACACACACACATATACACACAATCTGCACTGTGACAAAGGTACACACACACACACACACATATATACACACAATCTGTAGTGGTAAACCATTATTGTATCCACTGACTACACATACATGTGTGCTTATGTGAACTGCTATATGTCAAATCTGCTGGTCTTATTTTGCTGTTTTGTCAACCACTAACCCTACTGTGCACTATTGTTGGAGACTAATAATGAGCTAACGTGGGCTTTGGCACGCTTCTCCTGAACTGCGGTCTTCATTAATAACTCCTTAACCTCTGCTTGTTTGAAGCTGCAGCAGCACATGCGCTGGACCCAGCTGGGGTCCACCAGGTGAGGGGGCTCTGCATGCTTCTCTTAACCCAGTGACCTTTCACCCAGTATCCAAGCACTGCAGATAAACAGTAGCAGTTGGATTTGCCTTAGCAGTCCCTTCATCCTCTTCATCCTCTTCATCCTCACTTCCTTCATGTCCTTGCTTGCTCGCTTCTCTTTCGCCTTTTCTTGAGTTTATGTTGTTGTTTTGTGGGGGTCGTTTGTGCAAAGTCATGGGAGGACTGCATTGCCGATCCTAGACCCAGTAATCAGGGTACGCCGCATGCTTCTGCGGCTACGACTACATTGTCTCCCTCTCTGTGTGTGTGTGTGTGTGTGTGTGTGTGTGTGTGTGTGTGTGTGTGTGTGTGTGTGTGTGTGTGTGTAGAGGTGGCGTGTAGGGGAGAACGGATCCGAGATCACTATCAGAGGCAGCAGGGCTATGCGGCGTGTCAGACCACAGAGAAGGTCTCCCGCTTAGAGTGCAAGGGCATCTGTGGGGGCGGGGCCTCGTGCTGCTCCGCCCTCCGCAGCAAACGCAGGAAATACACATTTCAGTGCACAGACGGCTCCTCCTTTGTCCAGGAGGTGGAGAAGGTGGTGAAGTGTGGTTGTGCAAATTGTCCATCCTAAAACACAGAGAGAAAGCCTAGCCTTCCCATGATCCTCTCCTCCCTTTGTTTTTGTTTTTATAAATGTTCAGAATTTTTTTGGTCAGTGCTGGACTAATGATTGCTTCCCTCAGAGGAGAAAGAATTATTGTAAGATACAGAACAAACCTATTTTTTATTATGAAGTGGAGAAAAAAAAAAATGTACAAAAAAGGTTTTTTGTTTTTTTTTTTGTTTTTTGTTTTAATTTGCAGTCATGACGGAACTGTGACTTTTTGTTTACCTTCCGCCTTTGTTACAAACGCCTCAGTGAAGACCAGAGGGCAGACACCCCCCACACATCCACTTCCTTCCCTTTTCTTATGGGTCGTTGGACTGCAAACAGCAACATTTCATCGGGACGACTGGTTGAAGTGAGGTGTCACCATGGAAACAGATACTGAAAGAGAGGACTGTCTGAAACCCGACAAGTACCATCACTTTCAACCTCCATGTGACTGACAGTTCATCACGCGTATGCCCGCACACACTCGCGCACACACACCCCATCCACATGAACGATGTGTATTTATTGTATCAGCAGTACCTTGACAGTGCTTAATCTGTACTCACTAACCCCTACTTCTCCCTCTTAATATACATTAATTTATATTTGTCCTCTTAACAATGTAGATCACACATTAGCTTACAGCGTAGGATAACTAACACCGTGTTTTCTTCTTACAGAGGTTGGTTTGACCAATGACACTGTCGTGTTTGCCGAATTTAAAAAAGGAGGGGAAAAAAGCTTAAAACCTTAGTGGTGTTTTGAATCTTCAAATGTGAAGTGAAAACATTGTATATTTTTGTCGAATATCCTTAAACTTTGTATGGTGACAGAGATGTAATTTACATTAGAGTTGAAATATATAGCTTCCTCCCCTCCTCATGTATTCCACATGAAGCCCACTGTACGTAGGCTGGGAAAGTAATTGTAGTTACCATAGAAGTCGATAAACCTCTTTTGAAGATGTTTCTCATTGCAAATCCTTTTAACTATATAAATAGAAAGCAAAACTGTGACTTTTTTTTAATGATACTACTTTAATATCACCCTCTTTCCCTCCTTCTGTTAACATGTTGCTGCTAAATTGGTATTGTAGACCTGGGTGATGATGATGATGATGATGATGATGACGACGAGGTGTATTGTAGATGACGGTGCTCGTTCAGTGTTGAGCACATTATCTTACTGGTCTTTAAATAAAGATGTTCCTTCCTTGTACAACATTGGGTTCCTGAGTAGAAACAGTTTTGTCATTGGCAGGGCTCTTGAGTGACACCATTATATGTATATTAGAGTGAAGAAATGCAGATGTCAATTTGAAAATACAATAAGAAATGTATTAAATATCACATTATGTAAGTAAAGTGTCATGAGACACAACGGGCTCTAGATGGCGACAAAAATGCTTTTTTTTTTTCTTTTTTTTTTTTTTCTTTATCCTTGATAGACTCTAGGATGTTGTGCAGATTTATGATTTGGAGTTGGGAGAAAATGTGTCATGAGAACTTTAACAGCAATTAAACAGATGAACAATCAAATATTGTTCCTGAAGTAGACGTAGACACTCATCTACAATGTACCTGGCCATCACAATTGATTACATTTAGTAGACAGAAACACGGATCAAAATCAGGGTTTTTACTTTTGTATTGGCTGTTTGCCACTGACATTTTTAGAAGACTCAGTAATGGGTCCTCTGTGTGCACCTCTGGAAACACTCTTCCTGTGTGGCCCATCATAGTCCAGGTGAATCAAAAGGATCATGTACAGAGGAACTTTACAAACTCTTTTAGGAAATTACATATTTTGTTACATCTTTGTTCAAGTTAAATACAATACACCCAAGGTTGAACATTAGCACTATTATTGTCCACACACTGTTTCCAGGCAACCAGTGGGGAGATACCAGCATGGACAAATCACTTACTGAAACAGAGATGCCCAAATGTGCCAGCCACGTATGAAGGAAATGGCAAGTAGTGTGTGTGGAGAAGATTATGAAGAGGGTTGGCTCTTTGATTCCACTGCCATGAAGAGATGACTGTGGTAGACAAGGTTACTGCACCAGAAAGCAAGCTTGCATTCATCCATAAACCATGAGGTCTAAATACACCACCCGTCTCCTTCCACTGCGGGTGGAAACAGGTATGAGGCGTTGCTCCACCTGCATAGAACACTGGGCATCTCGGCCCTTCTAAAGGCGGAAGTGTCCGATACAGTGAATGCATACCTGAAACTGTTGTATAACAGAAAATTCCATGCTGTACATTTCACTTTGATATCTTGATGGTCCATAGGCTTTAAGGTAATTTTCACTTCTCTGAGGGTAAAGACAGCTGTGCTACTGATCTTGTATAAATCACCATATATCTAAGAAGGCAGAAGAGTTAAGAATTAAAGAAAAGGCTTGTGAAGTTCCTAGATGTAGCTTAGTTTCAGTCTCAGTACAGAGGTACAAATGTAATGTTTGGAGTTGTCCAACGACTCTTACTGGTGTAGCATGGTGCACTTGGGGGTTGTATAGGTCTCCTGTATGATATGCATGGTTATTATTTTGTAAGACAAACCCCCCCCCCCCAAAAAAAAAAAAAAGCTTTGTGGTAAAAGCTTTGCCTCATCACCATGAGGTTCCTGCTTCAAAACCAGCCTTGTCTGTGTACAAGTTAGATAATGTGTCTGATAGCTTGTGTTTGCGCTCTCTCTCCACCTGTTTCAAGCCTGGACAAAAGGTAGATGAAGAGAGTGAGGCTTAGGATGGATGCAAAAGTTACTGTTTTTAAAACTGTGGGGGAAAGGGGTAACTTTACAAAAACATTCCTGTTTTTGGTTGTACAACCCTGCTGGTGACCAGCCCAGAGATCCAGGGGGAGGATGGTTGTTGCCCACCAAGGTCACATTACACCCTGCAGACAACTCAGCTCCTGTGATTGGATCCTAGAGAGCCCTGGCTGGGATTCAACTGAGCAACCACCACACCCACAAGGCAGTGCTCATACCACTGAGCCACAGGTACCCTTTTGAGAATATTTGACTTTCAGAAGTATAGGTCTAAAGCACCCGGACACAGTAGCCAGTACAAACAGTGTTGATATTGAATATTGACGATTTATTGGCAGCATTGAGCTTTAATCTATGCATCTAGGCCACATTTTGTTAATGTACTACTAAAGTACTTCTTTACAGATTCAGAAAAAATTTAACAGATCATTAATGCAAGACCCATGATGGTAACATTTGACTAGGATCATGTACTTAAACGATAGTTAACTTGTGTGTAACAAAATCGAATGGCCCTGAACGTCCGTATACTATGTGAGGACCGAGCATATGTTATACTGCAGCAACGGAGTTGAAAAATAACATTTTACTGAAATATGGCTTTCTGTGCATATCAAACGATATCTGTGAGGCAATGATGGCAACCATGAAGATGGGGAAACCATTTTCTTTCAGAATGAACACAAAACATTACAGAATCAACTCATAACATTATGAGCAAACTATCTGAGAGGGATAGACACCGCAGGTTGCCAGGCCACGATATTGGTATGCCTGACACCAACATACGGTTGAATAGTTTCTGGTTATTGACGTATTGTAAGGGATGTGGCAAAAAACATCCACAGGTGGATATTTAATTAGGACTCTTTATGCCTGCATTGTTCATATATTATGGATGCAACTGTTGTTTTTTTCCTAATTTTTAACTTCAAATGATCAACCGTTGGTTGGGGTATAATTAGATATGCTGCTGTCCCTGTGTGGAGGGTCAACCAAAAACAAATAAGCAAAATAAGTGATTAATGTCACCTAAATTTAAACTGAAGCATCAGCACTTTGAGTCATAGTTGGCACTTGGCACTAATATATATATATATATATATATATATATATATATATATATATATATATATATAGAATTTAATAAGTAATTAATCTTAAAAGTTGAATGCAAAGAATAAATATGGTTTAAATTTTAGTGAAAAGTGATCTGCTGTGAGTGACATCTGGTGGACAATAGTGGCATTGCAAGGCCAGTGTAGTACATGTGTAAGGATCAGGCTGCGATCGGTAGGCGTTTTTTAAACTGCAGTCTTCACATTATGCAGTGCGGGTCTAGTTTGTTCTCAGACTTACGGCAACCCCGTTACCTGCTCGTTCCTCTAGCACTCAGAAGAGGGCACCAATTACCTACTGATCATTTGGTGCAAATCACGCACCAAAGAAGAATAAAGTTGCAAAATGGGTTTTAAAAATGCGTAGCGTACGGAACAAAAGGGTTTTTTTTAAAGTAAACTTAACATAAAGAATAGAATAGAATGCATTTACTGACAAAAGGAAAGGTTGCTTGATACTTCATAATGTGGAATTTTCTGGAATAGTTCATTTCACTTGTTTCCTTAGAAACATTAAAAATAATTGTTCATTGTATTTTTGCCATGTCTTTTACAATCTGAAATAGTTATTCCTGTTATAACAAAGACAGCTACGGGTGTGTGAGTGAGTTACATGCCAAGTCCATGGGCTGCTTCGTATCTAACCCGTATTTACTTCCTAGCTGTTCTGGTTAAATGCTTTGGCCTGCTTTCAGTCACAATGCTGCCATCTTGTGGCGGAAGACAGACTATTTTCTGATTTTCTTATGTGAAACGACTTTATGCAGTTATAGCGCCTCATTAAGACAACATTAACCACTGCAGACCAGCCGTCAAAACGAAAAAAATCCACAAAAAATAACTGGATTTGAATCATCATAATAAATTAATCAAGCCGTCATGTGAAAATATTATAAATTACTTCACTATATATATATATATATATATGCAACTTTTAATGTCAATTTGATGTATTTAATTTCTACTTCATCATCTAATTTATTAAATAATGCATTTTTTCAGTCATTCCAATACTTCTTAATCTATTTGTGAAAACAAAACAACAAAAACCAAAAGAGAAGCCAAATCTGTGGCTATCTGAATTGTGTAATGAATTATTACTGGGATAATGGAATTACACATCACTGGAAGTAAACCTTGTTCAAAGTTTGTTGGCTGTAACTTGGAGAATCTGTTAGCTGGGCTTGGTCAACTCTGTAAAGTAGCTTTCTGTAAAGAGGGATGAGAGATTTTTTTCATTTCATTTCTATATTATTAATTTGTCTTACACGTTGCCTCTTTCACAAGAACAAATGACCAGAATTGAAATCACTTTCAGGTACAAAACTCCATTTTATTATTAGAATTTGTCACACACATTCCACTCTGATTGCCATTTGAGTCAAACAACAAAACTTAAAAAGAAGAATAGGAAAGCTAATTAAGAGGGGAAAAAACAAAAAAACAAAACCAACCAATCAGAATTAGTAGCTATCCTTGTTGTTGCCACAGCAGGTGTAACTCTGCCCCCAGTGGATCGCATCTCAATCTCACAAGGTTCACTTTGTTTTACCGCTGTCCCCTGCAGATGGGCAGCAAGGTTGCGGACATGTGAGGAAGCCCACGTGTGTGCAAGCAGACCTGTTACACCTATGTAAGTCTACATCTCAGACCCGCACAGGTCTATTCTAATCAAACAGTGCACACTTATACCCAGGTGGAGGTGTGGTGAGAGATGTCCCCAGTTCTGAGCATCCACTGGCCTGCCCTCACACTCCTGATTCGGCGCATGGAAGTCTGGGTAATTATCTGAACCAGGTGTGGCACCCCAAGGTGACCTTGTGCACTCTGAACATGTCCTCAGGACTGTCTGCACCACACCATGAAATCAGCGAGCTTGCACCTGAGCCTCCTCTGTTGGGGAATGGTCAAACATGACTTCACTTCCTGCTCGGGCCTCAGAACACACGCGACTACATTTGAAAAAAACAAAAACACCCCAGAACAGTCTTGGACAGCTGGTACATTTATAGGTTTGGAGCTCAAGAAAAGAAGAATACAAACACAAATGATAAAATATTTCTTGCAAATATGTTGCACCCTGCTAGTCCCCAAAAACAAAGTCGACCCCTTATAGTGGGTCACAACACAATCTAAACCAACATTACTGATTTTTCTCATGCGAATTTCAGCCCTTTGGTTGACACGCAGAGGTAAACATGTTTACGTTGATGGCCCATTTGATGTGAATAGATAATCACCATTTACACAGGTTACACACAAGAGTCTTAATGGAATCTTCAAAACAAACGCTCTCGTGTCAAAACGCAGTCTTGTACAAGCAAGCCCATATTTAAAACTGGAGCTCCTATACTGTGAATGAGAAAACAGGCAGCTATTTATGCTGGAGGACACACAATTTTGCTCAGTAGCTTTTTTCCATGACTAATTGTTGTGTCATGTTATAGACTTTAGGGAGTTTACACACTGAAGATCAGGCTTACAGAAGCATCCTCAAAATAGTCACAGCATCAGGGGAAAACAAAATCACTCACCCAGAAATCACAAATATATGGACTCTATATATGGACAGTAGGTGTAAATATATTTGCTAGCTATTAACCTCTTAAACCCATCATTGTCATTAGGGCTGAGGTGAAAATAGATCTTTACAGCTAAAAATAGATTGTTTTAAATCACTCCGCCCAACACTAGGTATATAACCCCTTCCTAAGATAAGAAATGTAATAAGATATACAAAATATAGCAATGCCCTTTTTCTTAAAAATAGCTATGCTTATTTGAATAGTCAGAATACATTCAGTGCTCAGTATTCAGTGGTGCTCTGGCAGTATTAGTTAGCACCCCCCTCTGCATGTTCTGTCGCCATGGTCACCGTATTAGTATCGGGTCTGGTATTCGTGATGCCATCTGTTAAAGTCATTATAGAAAAGAACTATACTGCCAGACGCCATACCAGTGATGATGCATCTGCAGAAAAACAGGACAGAGAAAGACGACGTGTTTCGTCAACCAGTACAATATGTATGCACGTACATGAATTATCTTTTTGCACGTTTTCTTTTCTTTTGTTTCCTTGGATACGATTATAGACAGGATTCTGCCGCTCTCTTTTATGAATGACCGTTCCCTCCATGCCAGTAAAGCCACCTGCATCACACGTCTGAAAGTCAGCACTGGTGTGGGGCTTCACTTCAGCACTGCTATGTGGCCTACAGCTGTGTCTGCCTTATCTGGTACTGATTGGTAGAACAGCCCAGACTAATACATTGCATTGCGACTGCACCGTGGTGTGTGTGTGTGTGTGTGTGTGTGTGTGTGTGTGTGAGATGTTCTGTTCAGGGGGCAGCAGCAGGTCTGTGGTCAGGTGACATTCAAGAGCGTGTCCTACCTTTGGTCATTGGACATGGCCATGGAGCGGATAGCTGCGTCACAGCCCGGGTAGCTGAACAGCTGCTTGAGGTCGTGAACTTGCCAGACAGACAGCACTCCTCCATCTCCACCACAGAGCAGGTACTGCCCATCTTTACTCAACAGCATCGCCTATAGAACACACACACACAAACACACATATATATACACATACACATACGCACACACATACACATACGCACACATATATACATACACACACACATACACACACACACACACATATACACACACATATACATACACACACACACACACACACATATACATACATACACACACACACACACACATATATACACACACACACATATATAGACACACACACATACACACACATATAGACACACACACACACATATACATACACACATATATACACACACATACGCACACATATATACACACACATATACACACACGCACGCACACACATACATACACACACATATACACACACACACACACATACATATACACACACATACGCACACACATACACACACACACACGCACACACACACATACACACATACACATACACACGCACACACACATACACACGCACATACACACACACATATATACACACACGCACACGCATATATACACACGCGCACACGGACACACATACATACACACACGCACACACACACAGACACACACACAGAGAGAGAAAGTGTGACATGATTTGAGTTTAGCGCTTGCTTTGACCCAGAAACTGTGGTAAAGGTTCATTAGTGTGAACAAAATTAACTAGGACATGGAAACACTAGCGGCAGAGTGAGAGGAGCTCTGACACGCTAACAGCGCGGCCTCAAAACCATGAGGGGAATTCTGCCAAGCCATGCAGAGAACGAACCAGTCAAGCTCTGACAGCACAGTCGATTATTAACATTAACACTAGTCACAGTTAGAGATATTACGGCATTAAAACTGTGTGTACCATGTTTGTAGTTCACCTATCTGTATAGCCACTGATGAATTAGACAGGCATGTATTGCAAATATAATATGTAATATAAATAAAAGATGTAATCCTGAAATATTGACATATTACATATTTGTACAGTCTTGTGGCCAGATTCATCACTTCCTGGCTGAACATAGAGGGCACAGGGGCCCAGCTGGAGGAGGTGGGATTCTAAGTCAGGGCAAAAAGCTGCAGCACACTTCTGTAGCTACACCCAGCTGCTACACCCGTCAGCACCAGAAAGAGCTGCTTCACCCAGCAGCAGCACCAGAGACGCTCCACCTAGCAGCACCAGAGAGCCGCTGCACCCAGCAACAGAGAGACGCTCCACCTAGCAGCACCAGAACCGCTCCACCCAGCACCAGAGAGACACTCCACCCAGCAGCAGCAGCGCGTGTTTCATGCAGTAGTCCTGAGTCAGGCTCAAAAGAGCCAGGAAAAAATATGCAGAACTACTTCCCTGTGGAACTAAACCAGGAAGAGATTTTCAGATCAAGATTTTCAGATCAAGGCACATATGTCTGTTTTTATGGTGAAGGCCCATATGCCAACCTTCCTTACACACAGACAGACAGCGACCCAGAACATCTACAATACGGTAAATACGTGAGTACAGGGGTGAACACAGGGGTATGTACTGGCGTGAGTACAGGGGTGAACACAGGGGTATGTACTGGCGTGAGTACAGGAGTGAACACAGGGATAGGTACTAGCGTGAGTACAGGGGTGAATACAGGGTTATGTACTGGCTTGAGTACAGGGGTGAACACAGGGGTATGTACTGGTGTGAGTAGAGGGGTATGTACTGGTGTGAGTACAGGGGTGAACACAGCGGTAGGTACTGGCATGAGTACAGGGGTGAACACAGGGGTATGTACTGGTGTGAGTACAGGGGTGAACACAGGGGTATGTACTGGTGTGAGTACAGGGGTATGTACTGGTGTGAGTACAGGGGTGAACACAGGGGTATGTACTGGGGTGAGTACAGGGGTGAACACAGGGGTATGTACTGGCGTGAGTACAGGGGTGAACACAGGGGTATGTACTGGGGTGAGTACAGGGGTGAACACAGCGGTATGTACTGGCGTGAGTACAGGGGTGAACACAGGGGTATGGACTGGCGTGAGTACAGGGGTGAACACAGGGATAGGTACTGGCATGAGTACAGGGGTGAACACAGGGATAGGTACGGGCGTGAATACAGGGGTGAACACACGGATAGGTACTAGCGTGAGTACAGGGGTAAACACGGTTATGTACTGGCATGAGCACAGGGGTGAACACAGGGGTATGTACTAGCGTGAGTACAGGGGTATGTACTGGTGTGAGTACAGGGGTGAACACAGGGGTATGTACTGGTGTGAGTACAGGGGTGAACACAGCGGTATGTACTGGCGTGAGTACAGGGGTGAACACAGGGATAGGTACTAGCGTGAGTACAGGGGTGAACACAGGGATAGGTACTGGTGTGAGTACAGGGGTGAACACAGGGGTATGTATTGGCTTGAGTACAGGGGTGAACACAGGGATAGGTACTAGCGTGAGTACAGGGGTGAATACAGGGTTATGTACTGGCTTGAGTACAGGGGTGAACACAGGGGTATGTACTGGTGTGAGTACAGGGGTATGTACTGGTGTGAGTACAGGGGTATGTACTGGTGTGAGTACAGGGGTGAACACAGGGGTAAACACAAGGGTATGTACTGGCGTGAGTACAGGGGTGAACACAGGGGTATGTACTGGCTTGAGTACAGGGGTGAACACAGGGGTATGTACTGGCTTGAGTACAGGGGTGAACACAGGGGTATGTACTGGCGTGAGTACAGGGGTGAACACAGGGATAGGTACTGGCGTGAGTACAGGGGTGAACACAGGGGTATGTACTGGCGTGAGTACAGGGGTGAACACAGGGATAGGTATTGGCGTGAGTACAGGGGTGAATACAGGGTTATGTACTGGTGTGAGTACAGGGGTGAACACAGGGATAGGTATTGGCGTGAGTACAGGGTTATGTACTGGCGTGAGTACAGGGGTGAACACGGGTAGGTACTGGCGTGAGTACAGGGGTGAATACGGGTAGGTACTGGCGTGAGTACAGGGGTGAACACAGGGATAGATACTGGGGTCAGTACAGGGGTGAACACAGGGATAGGTACTAGCGTGAGTACAGGGGTGAATACAGGGTTATGTACTGGCTTGAGTACAGGGGTGAACACAGGGGTATGTACTGGTGTGAGTACAGGGGTATGTACTGGTGTGAGTACAGGGGTATGTACTGGTGTGAGTACAGGGGTGAACACAGGGGTAAACACAAGGGTATGTACTGGCGTGAGTACAGGGGTGAACACAGGGGTATGTACTGGCTTGAGTACAGGGGTGAACACAGGGGTATGTACTGGCTTGAGTACAGGGGTGAACACAGGGGTATGTACTGGCGTGAGTACAGGGGTGAACACAGGGGTATGTACTGGCGTGAGTACAGGGGTGAACACAGGGGTAGGTACTGGCGTGAGTACAGGGGTGAACACAGGGGTATGTACTGGCGTGAGTACAGGGGTGAACACAGGGATAGGTATTGGCGTGAGTACAGGGGTGAATACAGGGTTATGTACTGGTGTGAGTACAGGGGTGAACACAGGGATAGGTATTGGCGTGAGTACAGGGTTATGTACTGGCGTGAGTACAGGGGTGAACACGGGTAGGTACTGGCGTGAGTACAGGGGTGAACACGGGTAGGTACTGGCGTGAGTACAGGGGTGAACACAGGGATAGATACTGGGGTCAGTACAGGGGTGAACACAGGGATAGATACTGGGGTGAGTACAGGGGTGAATACAGGGGTATGTACTGGGGTGAGTACAGGGGTGAATACAGGGTTAGGTACTGGTGTGAGTACAGGGGTGAACACAGGGGTAGGTACTGGCGTGAGTACAGGGGTGAACACAGGGATAGATACTGGGGTGAGTACAGGGGTGAACACGGGTAGGTACTGGCGTGAGTACAGGGGTGAACACAGGGATAGATACTGGGGTGAGTACAGGGGTGAATACAGGGGTATGTACTGGGGTGAATACAGGGGTGAACACAGGGATAGATACTGGGGTGAGTACAGGGGTGAATACAGGGCTATGTACTGGGGTGAGTACAGGGGTGAACACAGGGGTAGGTACTGGGGTGAGTACAGGGGTGAATACAGGGTTATGTACTGGTGTGAGTACAGGGGTGAACAGGGATAGATACTGGGGTGAGTACAGGGGTATGTACTGGGGTGAGTACAGGGGTGAACACAGGGGTAGGTACTGGGGTGAGTACAGGGGTGAACACAGGGATATGTACTGGGGTGAGTACAGGGGTGAATACAGGGGTATGTACTGGGGTGAGTACAGGGGTGAACACAGGGCTATGTACTGGGGTGAGTACAGGGGTGAATACAGGGCTATGTACTGGGGTGAGTACAGGGGTGAACACAGGGGTAGGTACTGGGGTGAGTACAGGGGTGAACACAGGGTTATGTACTGGTGTGAGTACAGGGGTGAACAGGGGTAGGTACTGGGGTGAGTACAGGGGTGAACACAGGGATAGATACTGGGGTGAGTACAGGGGTGAATACAGGGTTATGTACTGGGGTGAGTACAGGGGTGAACACAGGGTTATGTACTGGCGTGAGTACAGGGGTGAACACAGGGTTATGTACTGGTGTGAGTACAGGGGTGAACACAGGGGTAGGTACTGGGGTGAGTACAGGGGTGAACACAGGGATAGATACTGGGGTGAGTACAGGGTTATGTACTGGTGTGAGTACAGGGGTGAACACGGAATTTTAATATTCATCATTTCAAATGGCACTTAGAGATTTAGATTATGTTTGACAGGTCATGTTAAAGTGGATTTGAACACTTCCCAACTTAATTAATCTGTAAACACACTCATTTTTGTATATTTACTTAAATGTGTACATTTTAGTCATCCATCCTCATCGGTGCTGTATCGTATCATTTATTCTTTAGGTTATGATTAGCTTCTAACTATCAAATCAAACACAAGGTGAAAGCCCATGTCCCCAGTAAAACCCCTAACACTGCGTTTCTTTTCAGGGCAGGGAGCTGTCCTCCCCCCTCCAAGATGCCAGTGCAGGGTGTCGGTGGTGTGGCTGGCCCTGCTGTGTCTCATCCTGCTGGCTGCCATCGCACTGCTGTGTGTGAGCAAAAACCAGCTGCTAGCCAGCTACGTTAATCTAACCAGAGAAAGAGAACAGCTGGACGCTGCGTGTAAACCTCAGACGCTTCACAGTGGGATTTAAGTGTGTATATATACATTTTCTTTTTGTTTTTGTGTTTGTTTGTTTGTTTATGTGTGTGTGTATGTGCTGTTAGGGCTTCAGCAGGGTTGAGCCTGCCCAATCCTCACTCTGAGATTGCTGATTTTATTTCTATTTCTTGGCAGCTCAGTGGTTAAGGTACTGGACTAGTAATCAGAAGGTTGCCAGTTCACCACTGCCAGGTTGCCACTATTGGGCCATTGAGCAAGACCCTTAACCCTCAATGGATCACGTTGTATTCAGTCATAAAGTGTCAGCAAAATGTACATTTTGGTAGTGCCATAAAATACAGTGTCCATCAGTATTGTTGTACATCTACCTGTACTACTCAGATAGATAATCTGTTCATGTACTAAAGTGACATTAAACCTGCTGATGTACTGATGTACTGAAGTCACTATGAGTCTCTGTTTGCTGCTGGTTTTCAAGCTAACTAATGGTGTAGCACACAGGGTCTGAGGTTCTGGTGCCTTAAAAATATGGTATCCAGAAAGAGAAACATCGGTTTGCTTGAGTATAACACATTTGTTCGTCCTCATTACTGGCTTGCTATCACTAGGCCCGCTTTATTACAGCGTTAATACAGAACATTAGCGCACAGGAAGCTTAAATGGCAGTCACTGGCCACTGTGTGACCCATTTCACAGCAAACCACACACCAATTGCCACAGAAAGCCACAGCGCTCCACGGCACCAGCAGAGGGCACTGTTCTTACGAAACGCTGGGATCCACTCAGGCCACTGCGTGCCGAGTCATTTGCATCACATGGGCTCTGCAGACTGTCCTGTCAGCCTATGCTCCTTAGTGGGTGTGGCAGCCAATCGCAGCTATCTCCACTGTACTGTACAATACTCCACAAAGAACATATCACAAGGGTAGTCATGTGTGACAATTTAAACACACTGATCTATATATCTTATAGCTACAAGTTCCATGTGTTCAGCAAGAGGAGATATGGCATGCGAAGTATAGGCTTGTTTCACTCTGCCTTTGTGAGCAAAATCCCCCAACACGTGTGGGGGGAAAAGCTAGACGGGCCTGCTGCTCAGACTATGCTGTGAGGAACGCACGGCCCGAGGCCCTGCGCACACACTGCAGCAATACTCTCTAATCCATGTTGCACATGTGTTGGACATACAACTTGCTACATCTTAAGAGGAACCCAGAAGATTCAGTGGGCTTTGATGTTGCCCGATCATAAATCCCTGCTATACAGCACGCAGGCTGCAGCGCTGATGATGATGATGATGATGATGATTAGTAAGTGCTTCTCGCCTTGAGGAGGAAGGGCAGTGTGGAGGGTGATGGATGTGCTAGGCTGAGACCTGGGCTGCCATTGTGTCTGTGTGTACTCTCAAAGAGGGAACCCCCTGGCCCAGCCAATCAGAACGCTTTGAGCTGGACTCTCTTGGCTGTGGTGGATTCCAGGGGAGGTCAGTGGTGGCCTACCCTCTCATCTGCTCTTCCTCCGATCAGTGTGCTGTGCTACACTTTTAAGAGTCCCCCAGGAAACAAAGATAAAATACTACAGCAAACGTACATGAGCCCTCTTATTCACTAGACCAAACCCACTGAAACTCTCACATCACTCATGCTTATTTGCTGCGCAATCCATAATATATATCAAATGCTCTCTACACACACTACACATGGCGCACTATAGAGTACTAGACAGTATTCACTATATGCTATATATACTACTACAGTCTAAATGTTTTTCGGGCCTGTCAAACTGTCCACATTTTGATACGTTTCAAACGCAATCAAATGGATTCAACTAATTTTTATTCTCTTCCATTAACACACAAAACGCAGTATGTTATGACGAAGCAAAACGTTTTGTAGATGTATTAAGAATAAAAGACTGAGATATTGCATTTACACACGTTTTCAGACCCTTTGTTACGACACTCATAGTTGAATTCCCTGGAGTGTGTCTACGACTGCTCTGGAGTCCAGCTGTATTTAATCGAATTGTTTGGACATAACTAGGCAAGGCACACGCACGTCTACATGAAACCTTACCGTTAATGGTGAGAACGAACGCAAAGACAGGCCTATGTTGACGCACAGATATGACACAAAAAAAACAAGTGCAGTAGTGGAAGAACACGTGTCCAGGAGCACCGTAGCCTCCACCATCCCCAACATTCCCAAACGGAAGCAGCTTGGAACCACCGGCAGCTTTCTTAAACGTGGCCGCTTGACAGACTTAGTAATTGGAGATGAAAGGGCTCAGTCAGTCAGGTAACCAGGAACCCCATGGTCACTATGAATGAGATCCAGAGTTCTCTGATGGAGATGGGAGAACCTTCCAGAAAGACAGCATTCCTCAGAGCACTTCAGAGCCAACTCAGAGTTTGCCAAACGACACCTGAACAACTGCCAGAGCATGAGAAGCAAGATCTTCCGGTCTGATGAAATGAAGACTGAACTATTTGGCCACCGTTCCCAGCAGTGTGTGTGTGAAGGAAGCCAGGCACTGAGCATCACGTCATTATTACCATCCCTATAGTCCCAAACAGCAGTGTGCAGAGGGAATGTTTTTCTGCGACACACACTGGGAGACTAGTCGGGATGGAGGGAAATATGGATGCATGAGAATGTAAATCATCCTGTATGAAAACCTTTTCCAAAGTGCCCAAGATTTCAGGCTGAGGCAAAGGTTTAGATTTCTCCAAGACCACGACCCACAGCATATGGGTCCTAAAGCGGCCCAGCCAAGTCGATAGAGCATCTCTGGAGAGAATGTACCCAAGCTCCAGATCCAGAAAATACATAAGGTCTATCTTAAACAATGATAAGTGAAAAACTATAAGTGCTAGAGTTTGTTAAACAACAATTCTTCAATAAATATTATTATAAGAACTGCAAATATTTACAATTAGTTTAATTACATTCAATACAAAGTGAAGTTTATGAAATTGCTTAAGAACTGAAGAATTCTTGCTCATTAAAAGTATAAAAAGAAACATTTATTCAATACTCTAAACCTTTGCTTATCCAAATACAAACTATGCAAAACCTAAAATTCTTATAGACAATTAAAGAATAATGGTTAGGTCTGGCATTGTGACCAAGTCATAGAGGTGAGCTGACTCAGCCACTCATCATCTAACACACACACACACACACACACACGCGCGCATGCTCCCCAAACTGCACTCCACAACAGCAAGTTATAATCACACAAACACTAGTTTGCCAAATCACCAGCCGTGATGCTTCACATTACAGAAAGAATGTGAGTGTGTGTATGATCTGTTGATTTGTTTATTTCTGTGTGATGTGTATTTAATTGGGGCCTGGATGACATTGTGGGAAGCCCCAAAGCACTTCATTTCAGTCAGATATATGGAGGTGGTTAAACTTAGCCATGTGACAGAGTGCTTCATCACCCACATCTCCTTCTGCTCCATCTGCTCCCCAGCGTTAATGAACTCCACTAAAGACTTCTAATTACCATTAATCACTGCACGGGCTCATGCATACCACCATGACTCTATGTATGTATCTATCTGTTTAGATTAAAAACAGGAGCTAATTCCAACAACAATCTGTCAATCACAGAAGCGGTTAGGGCTTTAATTTCGAGCCTTTTTTAAGGTTGACGGTATCGTATGTCATAACTCAAGATGTCTCTTTCTTTCGTCAACTTTTAAACTAAAAAGGCCAAGTAATAGAGTGAGTGAAAGTCCCCACGGAGCAGTTCAGAAAAAAAAAACCTCTTGGAGATGGGGGTGGGGGTGGGGGTGGGGGTGGGGGTGGGGTATAGGGGTCGGCTCAGGCCCAGTTGGGGTTTTGCTGAGTGTATAAATCTCATCTCTCCTTCAAAAACACCAGCATGGCTGCCGCAACTCGCATATCAGACATACGGTGAGTTTCTAACACTAAACAGCGCCGTTGCCCCTGGTGACAGCAGACACTATACAGACTCTTTCATCCTGATCTGTCTGTTTTGAGCTAAGCTCTGTCTGACCACAGGATTTACAGACACTTTAATGCAATCAATCCTGTATGTGTGGAGAGCTCAGAAAATATCTGCTAAAAATGTTACTGTTGGTGACACAAACTCCCTCTCTTCCTCTCTCGCACGCGCGCACACACACGCGCACACGCACACGCACACGCACGCGCGCACACGCACGCACACACACACGCACACACACACACACACGCACACGCACGCACGCACACGCACGGACACACACACACACACAGACCTTAGATCAGCTTTCCATTTCTAGAATGACTAAGTCAGCTTCCCCTACAGTGCAGCAAGGTGCCAAACTCTACTATGAGAAAAAATTACACCTGAACATATTGTGTGTGTGTGAATGAATACAGCTCGGTGTAGCTCCCTGCATAATCTACTTGAAGCACTATGCAATGAAAGTCAAAGTACAATGGCTGTAGCGTATTTAAACTGTCAGAACAACAAACAAACAAACTATAACACTTTTTTGCAGTGCTCCCATGAACATCTGGAGCTAAACTCCACCTGAAAACGCTAAAGCTGACAATGATGAATCAAAGCTGGGAAAGCCAGTAGTCATTATGCAAATGAGCTCAGGCGAACAGATCCCCAGCGCTCTAAAGGAGCGGACGCTTCAGAGCAGGAAGCATTCCCCAGTTAGTCTGAACCCAAAACAAATAGAAGCAGGACGCATGGAGGAAGCTAATCAGGACTCCAGTGGCACGGTGAACACGCCCCACCCCTACTGCTGCCCTTTCTAAATGGAAAACAGGTGTGGCTTACTCTGTGTGTGTGTGTGTGTGTGTGTGTGTGTGTGTGTGTGTGTGTGTGTGTGTGTGTGTGCGTAGATGTGAGTGTGTGTGTGTGTGTGTGTGTAGATGTGTGTGTGTGTGTGTGTGTGAGAGTGTGTGTGTGTGCGTAGATGTGTGTGTGTGTGTGTGTGTGTGTGTGTGGACTCTGTGGATTTTCCCAGGCCTACAGGAAAGGGAAAGCGAGAGAGAGAAGAGCTGGTAGATTTCTTGGAGCACGGCCCACTGGTGACTAATGTGGCCTCTCACACAGAATGACTTCTCTTAGATATTCTCTCACACACACACACACACACACACACACGCACGCACGCACGCACGCACGCACGCGCGCGCGCGCGCACTCTACCTCGCCCTTAGGGAACTTTTAAAGTCTCTCACTCTCACTCTTTCTCTGGCATGTTGTAACACTGGAGATCAAAAGAGCAACTATCTCAGAGACAGACAGAAAGAACAGAGAGGTAGAGGGGGAGATATATATTTATATACATGAGAGAGAGACGCCGAGAGAGAGAGAGAGAGGGGGCAGACGGACTCCAGAAAATTGCAGCGTGCCCAGAGACTGTGCCAGACACGGAAAAAGCCCACGCAGGCACACGCAGGCAGGCACACGCAGGCAGGCACACGTAGGCAGCAGCCATCTGCAGGAGGCACTACAGCACGGCTGGTCCCCAACTCGCCTGCTTGTTTACAAACACACACAGACTTGGCACAAGTCCAAGCGACTGGCCTCTGTGTTTTTGACGACAGAACAGGTAGTGGAGGAAACGGATTAAATTTGGGCAGAAAGCTTCACCATGCAGATATGTTATTATTTTGGGAATGTTTGTTTCTATGTGCGTGTGACTCGTACCCTGGTGCATTTTGTTTTCTCAGAATATGAATATGTTAGAATTCATCTTAGAATATGTTCTCTTTTTTGCATGCCTGTGTGTGTGTGTGTGTGTGTTTTGCAGGGGGCACTTTGTATACTGATATTATGAATTTGTTTTTTTATGGCTCGTGTTTGTGTGTGTGTGTGTGTGTGTGGTTGTCTCATACCCTGATGCTGTCGTCCACCTCCATGTGTCCCAGCAGTTTGCCGTTGACGCTGTATGTGCAGAAGTGGCCCCTGTCATAGTAGATGACGCAGTGGCCCTCTGTGGAAGCCAGCAGCAGCCGTGGACACACACAATCCTCAGGGCCCTCCAGAGTCCGCAACAGGTCCCCATTCATAGAGTGGATGAGGCATGGCCCCTCTGAGAGTACACACACACACACACACACACACACACACACACACACACACACACACATTAACTGATCTATTTTAACATTGGTGTTCTTTTACAGTGAAATGGTGTAAAATGTTCAGCTCTGTTCAGTATGGATAAGAGTTCCAGTCTGGCCTTTAGGTAACAACTCAACATTCTCTCTGTGTGTGGGTGCATGTGTTTGTGTAAGTATATGTCAATGAGTGCGTGTGTGTGTATGCGTCTGTGTGTGTGTGTGTATGCATCTGTGTGTGTGTGTGTGTGTATGCGTCTGTGTGTGTGTGTGTGTATGCGTCTGTGTGTGTGTGTATGCGTCTGTGTGTGTGTGTGTCTGTGTGTGTGCGTCTGTGTGTGTGTGTGTGTGTGTGTGTATGCGTCTGTGTGTGTGTGTGTGTGTGTGTATGCGTCTGTGTGTATGCGTCTGTGTGTATGCGTCTGTGTGTGTGTGTGTGCGTCTGTGTGTGTGTGTGTATGCGTCTGTGTGTGTGTGTATGCATCTGTGTGTGTGTGTGTGTGTATGCGTGTGTGTGTATGCGTCTGTGTGTATGCGTCTGTGTGTGTGTGTATGCGTCTGTGTGTGTGTATGCGTCTGTGTGTGTGTGTGTGTGTGTGTGCGTGTGTGTATGCATCTGTGTGTGTGTGTGTGTGTGTGTATGCGTCTGTGTGTGTGTGTGTGTATGCGTCTGTGTGTGTGTGTGTGTGTGTGTGTATATGCGTCTGTGTGTGTGTGTGTGTGTGTGTGTGTGTATGCGTCTGTGTGTGTGTGTGTGTATACGCGTCTGTGTGTGTGTGTGTGTGTGTGTGTGTGTATATGCGTCTGTGTGTGTGTGTGTATGCGTGTGTGTGTGTGTATGCGTCTGTGTGTGTGTGTGTGTGTGTGTGTATGCGTCTGTGTGTGTGTGTGTGTGTGTGTATGCGTCTGTGTGTGTGTGTGTGTGTGTATATGCGTCTGTGTGTGTGTGTCTGTGTGTGTATATGCGTCTGTGTGTGTGCGTGTGTGTGTGTGTGTGTGTGTGCGTCTGTGTGTGTGTGCGTCTGTGTGTGTGTGTGTGTGTGTGTGTGTATGCGTCTGTGTGTGTGTGTGTGTGTGTATGCGTCTGTGTGTGTGTGTGTGTGTATATGCGTCTGTGTGTGTGTGTCTGTGTGTGTGTGTGTATGCGTGTGTGTGTGTGTGTGTGTATGCGTGTGTGTGTGTGTGTGTGTATGCGTGTGTGTGTGTGTGTGTGTGTGTGTGTATGCGTCTGTGTGTGTGTGTGTGTGTCTGTGTGTGTATGCGTGTGTGTGTGTGTGTGTGTGTGTGTGTGTGTATGCGTCTGTGTGTGTGTGTGTGTGTGTGTGTGTGTGTCTGTCTGTGTGTGTGTGTGTGTGTGTGTGTGTGTGTGTGTATGCGTCTGTGTGTGTGTGTGTCTGTGTGTGTCTGTGTGTGTGTGTCTGTGTGTGTGTGTGTGTGTGTCTGTGTGTGTGTGTGTGTGTGTGTGTGTGTGTATGCGTCTGTGTGTGTGTGTGTGTGTGTGTGTGTGTGTGCGCACACCCCTTACCTTTGCAGCCACTGATGACTAGTCCGAGCTCTGCACACACACTTGCACATGTCACTTCACAGTCATGGCCCGTGAGAATTGCACGAGGAGTCACAAATTCTGCTGAATAAACAATGATACACAGTTACAGAACATCGGGGTCTACCACGGCACAGTGCAGGTTTTTTTGTTGACTACTAGAGAGCAGATAACACACAGCCCATCGCAAGAATCCGTTACTCTCCTTTTCTGTGGTGTAGGATTCCGTACACCACTTCACCAGTTTGTCCACCAAGTCTCACAGGAATCTCCTCCATACTGTTATGATCCTGGCCCTCCCTTCCTGTTAGTGTTACTTAAATGCACCTAAAGACCAGCAGATAGGCTTTGTATAATGACAGTAAAATTAAGATAAAGTGAAGCATCGTCTCAGTGTCAACGTGAGTAAGCCTCCCTCGTGTTCACGTTTCAGAAGTTTTAATGGGAAAATTAGACTGGACAGATTTAGGACACAAAAGAAGAAATAAACTTTGTGGCTATTTAGCACGGTGTGTGTGTGTGTGTGTGTGTGTGCATGCCACAAAACAACTGGCTGAACTTCCTAACAAGATATTTTAATCTCTTTTAATGTCTCTTTCTGTCTCAGACACACACACAGACACGAAAGAGAGCCAGATGTTGGTTTGTGAAGGAACAGTCCTGTGAGGGGTGTGAGTTTTACTTGTTGTAGAGTAGCTGTCAGAGATAAGAGTGTATCTGTTTCTGCTAGAAGCTCTCAACATGACCTCTACCGCCTCCACCAGAACACGTGCGGAAGAGTCGGTTCACTGGGAGTCAGTGTCAAAACATGCACATTACAGTTACTTCATTTCATTTCTTTCATAGAAAGCACATGCATGAAAACACACACTCAAACACACACACAAAAATCACATTCTCCCTTTCTCTCTCTTTCTGTTACACACACACACACAGAGTCTGTGGTGGTGGTTTGGATAGGAGTGAAAATATTCAGAAAGAGTGATAACACTCTTTCTCCCTATTATGCACACACAGAGAAAAGGGGTGAGTTATCAAAGTGTGAGTGAGACAATGTTTAACAGACATGCACAGGCCCACGTGGTGTAACCAGCACTTCACCGAGCAGCTCTAAATGTGCCTCGCAGGTGAGCGCTGGTGTTGTCTGCAACACAGCTGCTGGGCTGCAGCTGCAGAGGATTGTACGTCCAGGCAGGGCACGGCAGACGGGAGAGTTCAGGTGAGGTCTGCACCTGTGCAGGTGAGTCAGTGCAGCGGGTCGGCTGGACCCCGGCGGAAACCTTAAAGGTAGAGGGGACGGATCGGGGCGCAGACCAGGAGGAGGTCCTGCTGAGCCCACCAGTGGACTCTCCCTCGTTCCTTCTCTTGTTTAACATGCCACCCTGAAATCGTCTGATGTCTGGGGGCTTAACCGGATGAAGGGAGGTGCTCCCCTGACGAAATCCGTGAAGAGCCAGTGAGGTAGAGGACACTTAGGAGAGTATGTGAGTGGTCAGGACCCTGTGTGAAACCCTAATGGTTTGGCACAGGATATTACATCATATCCTGTATATAATTACATTTTTCAGACTGGGCAAGCACAAGCATATGTGTGTGCACATGCACACACGAACGAGTGAGAAAGAGAGAGAGAGAGAGAGAGAGAGAGCAAGAGTGTAACAGTAAGAATATATACGTCTTATTTTAAATGTATAGTTTTCATTAAGGTTTGTAAAGGGCTCAGGTTTGAGTTATGCTCTACACCAGTTGGGATCCCAGGCTGCTGTTGGTCTGGACCCTGGACAGATCAATAAATCTGGTACAGTGGTGCATAGCTTAACCTAGCAGCCATTCCCCACCATGTGGTTCCTGTTAAGATGACATCTGACTACAATGTAATCCCTTCATACAGTATGCGCCATATATCTCACTACACACACAGTGGACAGAACGGACAATCACAGAACCCTTTACCTGCACACAAGGAAGGAAAGAGGGAGAAAAAGAAAGCGTATACTATTATGACGATATAAATTTAGAAATTGACACGTTTGTATATTGTACATTATGTATACTGTATGCTATGACGATATAAATTTAGAAATTACCACCTTTCTGTATCACTTTGCAAGACCAACAACTGGGAACTGTTGGCAACTTGCAAAAACACAAAATACAGCACAAAAGATCAACCATCCCCTTAAAATCTGACTTGTATTCAAAGTGCTATTTCTTCACTTCACTCTAGATGGCAGTGTGGTCTATGAAATCTTTTCAGCGGTGGGGGTGGGGTTCTGTGCAGAGTCCCCTACCTACAACTGATCTCAGGTCAGTTTTACCAGTGGGACCGTGGGACGTCTGAGCTGCTGGCTAAGCCGGCACAAAGGCTAATTCCAGCTCGGGAGCAAAGAAAAGCAAAGCACCAAATAAACAAAGCCATGAGTGTGCAGGGGCAGAGTGCACACCCGCCAAACCACCTGCACACTCCGTGAACGCAACTCTAGTCCATACTGTTAAATTCTGACTGCAGCATTAAACATGTGGCATATTTGATTTTTGAATGTTTTTTTCCTCTCTTTATCGTACTGTTCCGTTGCCGATCCCGTTCAGTGTAACTGCTGCGAATGGTCCAGTGTGAACAATAAATAACGTGGAAGTGTGAAGTTAGATGGTGCAGAGGGCTGTGAGGTTCCACTGTTAGCCCCAACACCCACCCACCCTACAGCCCCTCCACCCACCCTACAGCCCCTCCACCCACCCTACAGCACTTCATTAACTAAACCACAATTAGTCCTGAATTTCACTCCATCTGGAAGGCAAAATAAGTTGGCCAAATTACGTGTGCGCGCGCGCATGCGTGCGTGTGTGTGTGTGTGTGTGTGTGTGTGTGTGGCAGGAAGTAGGCTATGTCATTTCTCAGTGTTAGTGGGAGTTCTTTCTTGTTCTCTCAGACAGATGCTGATGACCCCTGCAGATCTGGATTTATGACTTCTGCTGTCAGTTTCATGTCTACACTCCTCTCTCTCTTCACACACACATCTTAAACATTCTTTTTCTCTTTCACACACACTTTGAACATTCTCTCCTTCTCTTTCTCACACACACACACACACACACACACACACACACCTTGCATGTTCTTTGACCCATTCTATTTCAGTTCACCCCCTTTCTGCATTACAGTACTGGATGTGAAACCCAATCTGACAGTCCACTGTGGTCAGACGAAACGGCACAGCTCTTTGGAGAGTAACCTGTAAATCACTGAGCTCACAAAGTACTTATGTGTTTAAATCCTGGAGGTCCAGCCGTGCCACTGTGGGGTCACCTCCTCATTACTTTAACATCCTTACTGAAGATGCAGAACACTTTCTATTTTACTTTAAGGAGCGCAAACGAAAGACAGCAATTCACACACACACACACACACACACGCACACCTTTACACACGTGTACACACACAGTCTGACAAATGTATTCAAGATGGACAGTTGCTTTGATTAAGTTATGAAGCATTTCCTTGGTCTCAGGATCTCACACACACACGCACACTCACACGCGCACACACACACTCACACACTCACACACGCACACACACACACTCACGCACGCACTCACGCACGCACGCACGCACGCACGCACACACACACGCACACACACACGCACACACACACGCACACACACACGCACACACACACGCACACACACACGCACACACACACGCACACACAAAGCTTACTCGGTGTACCATTGCCGATGCTGCAGTGCTTGCCGCTCCAGTGCCAGAGCAGTAGGGTGGCGTCTCTGGATCCAGACAGCATGTAGCAGTCTCCGCCGATGTACGACTCAGAGCGCGCCAGACACGTCACCACATCCCGGTGGCCAAACACAATCTGCGTCAGCTTACCTACAAAGGTCACACACACACACAGACATACGCATGCACATAAAGATAATGTTCAAAATTGAATAAATACTATTTTCACTATAATAGTATTACAGTTACTACTTACTATTTGAGTAAAATTAACTATGTTTTTCCGGTTTTATTCAAAGGTCAACAATTGTGGGACTACAGGCTATTGTAATACATCTTCATAGCTCAATAATGTGTTTCTGTCATCTGCTGTTATCTATATTCAAACATTAAGACATTTCTTCACACACACACACGCGCGCGCACACACACACACACACACACTCCTGCTTATACACTCCAGATTTGTTTAAATGCTCCCTGATTTGCACTACACTCTAAATATTTGGTTTTGGTGCATGCTTACACATGCACAAGAATTCCAACGCATGCAGGTGTGTATGTTGATTGATTTCGAACTCCAGAGCTATTCAAATGTCAAAGTTTGTTTGTGTGTGTGTGTGCGCGTGCGTGCGTGTGTGAGCGTACGTGTGTGAGTGTGTGCGTGCGCGAGTGTGCGTGCGTGCGTGTGTGTGTGTGTGTGTGTGTGAGTCTAGCCTGACCTGCAGTCACCTGTGCATATGTTCAGTGAAACACCAAACCTAATCTCCACCTCTTCCTCTCTCACTTTCTGAGCATTAGGGACTTGTCCAAGCTGGGGGGGGGGGGTTGTTGGGGAGGGTGCGTTTGTGTGTGGGTGTGGAGTCATCACACAGCTTCATTTGAGAACTTTGACCCCTGCATGTTTCCTTGCAGCGGGGTTGCCGTGGTTACCTGTGTCAGTGGAGTAGATGCGGAAGCTCTTGTCCCAGAAGCCAGCGAGGAGAAGGAAGCGGTTATCAGCCGTGAGGACGAAGCACTGAGACGAGACCTGGATACTCTGATCCAACAGATCTGTAATCTGCCTGCGATGAGTCCCCACGTTACTCACTACAGAGAGAGGGGGTTGAGGAGAGAGAGGAAGGGCAATTACATTTTTAATAAAGAAAAAGGATCAACTTGATTTCTGTAAGTTCCTAAAGTGAAGCTCTTAAAAAGTGTACTCGAGAAAAAGACAACACACACCATCCTGCACTACTCACACTCACATCAAACACCATCCTGCACTACTGATTATACACTCACAACAAACACTGTCCTGCACTACTCACTATATACTCATGACACACACCGTCCTGCACTACTCACTCACATCAAACACTGTCCTGCACTACTGATTATACACTCACGACACACACCGCCCTGTGCTACTCACTATACATACCAGACACAATGTCCTGCACTACTCACTATACACTCACGACACACACCGTCCTGCACTACTCACATTCACAACAAACACTGTCCTGCACTACTCACTATACACTCACGACACACACCGTCCTGCACTACTCACACTCACATCAAACACCGTCCTGCACTACTCACTATACACACCGCCCTGTGCTACTCACTATACATACAAGACACAACGTCCTGCACTACTCACTATACACTCACGACACACACCGTCCTGCACTACTCACACTCACAACAAACACTGTCCTGCACTACTCACACTCACAACAAACACTGTCCTGCACTACTCACTATACACTCACAACACACACCGCCCTGCACTACTCACACTCACATCAAACACCATCCTGCACTACTGATTATACACTCACAACAAACACCGTCCTGCACTATTCACATCAAACACCGTCCTGCACTACTCACTATACACTCACGACACACACCGTCCTGCACTACTCACTATACACTCATGACACACACCGCCCTGTGCTACTCACTATACACTCGAGACACAACGTCCTGCACTACTCACTATACACTCACGACACACACCGTCTTGCACTACTCACACTCACGACACACACCGTCCTGCACTACTCACACTCACATCAAACACCGTCCTGCACTACTGATTATACATTCACGACACACACCGTCCTGCACTACTCACACTCACACCGTCCTGCACTACTCACTCACAACAAACACTGTCCTGCACTACTCCCTATACACTCATGACACACACCGTCCTGCACTACTCACACTCACAACAAACACTGTCCTGCACTACTCACTATACACTCACGACACACACTGCCCTGCACTACTCACACTCACATCAAACACCGTCTTGCACTACTGATTATACACTCACAACAAACACCGTCCTGCACTACTCACATCAAACACCGTCCTGCACTACTCACTATATACTCACAACACACACCGTCCTGCACTACTCACACTCACATCGAACACTGTCCTGCACTACTCACTATACACTCACGACACACACCGCCCTGTGCTACTCACTATACACACAAGACACAACGTCCTGCACTACTCACTATACACACTTACGACACACACTGTCCTGCACTACTTACTATACACAGTCACGACACACACCATCCTGCGCCACTCACTATACACACTCACAACAAACACTGTCCTGCACTACTCACTATACACACTCCCTCCCCTAACTCAGCTCACACTGCAGTAGAGGCCATATTGTGCTGACATCCTCAATCACACGCCTTCAATCAGACATCATTACACTATTCATATTCATTTAGGTTGACAACCGGGGGGGGAGTGTGTACGTGCATACATGTGTGCATGTGTGTGTGTGTTGAGCGTGTATGTGTGAGAGAGATTTACAGGCAAAGCTACAGCTCATTGCTTTCCAATTTGCATGTAAATGTTGAGTGGAGGCTCAATGGGTGACAAACAGCTCTCATCTCATTGCCAGGCCCGCCCACACTCAACACCACAGCAAATCACATATCACCACGCGCATGACTGATAAGCCACGGACCTATCAGAGGATCAATCTCCACTGGTAACTGGTATTGCTGCTCCGGTGCCGATGAGCTCTGGTGACCTGACAGAGACAGAGACACGGGGTAGAAAAGGGGAGAGGTTATGAGAGAGAGAGAGAGAGAGAGAGAGGGAGAGGGAGAAAGAGAGAGAAAGAAATGCAACAACATAAACATGGTGAAAAATAACACCTAATAAATAATGCTGAGAACCAGGTTCTTATTTATGTACATAATTAAAGTAGCAAAGGTCATGTGGCATGACGTCCCACGAGTCTCATGTAGCCTTGTCCTGGCCAGACGCAGTATGCAGGGCAGGTACCGTCAGCCACTAACCACTTCCACATAGCACAAAGCAACAAATAACAAAACATCCAGAGATAAACATCTGTAAGCAGTACAGCACACTGCCTTTACCTTCATTTTTTGTTTTAGGATGACACTTAACAGGTAAAATAAATAAACAAACAGACCTCCAAAGTTGGCGTGATTAATAAAAGCGGACAGGAAGTGAAAGGCGTTTAGTGGAAATGTCACGTTTGATCGAACGCGTGCTGGACTAACCGGGGCAGCGGAGGAAACAGGATGCTGCCAACTTTCACCCTAAACGTAGCTCTGTGTGTGAACTTCCCCCAGAAGCCTCCCCGATGACGACGGTGTGACAGGAGTGTTAAGAGTGTTAAGGTATGTGCGTTGAGCCCACACTCCACCAGCTGGAGTGGAACGCAACACACACAATGCTGCAACTCATGACAGCATCCAGTCCATCAGTTGTTTTTTTTCTTGAAAACACACACAATCTCTGGCCAATGATTCTCCCATGAGTTACCCATGTGAGGCGTATGTTTTATCTCCCTGCATGCAGTACCACTGAAAACAATGCAGTCTGTTTAGTGAATTTCATCAGTATCTCCTTTGTCAGGACCACACGACCGAAACTCCCGTTACCCATGATTCCACTGCCGCTCACCTGTGAGACCGTGCCACTTGTTGACAGCGAAGAGACGGTTGGCGGTGACTGTGATGACGGCGGGGTTGGCGAGGCCAGGCTGGGTGTTGGCGGACACGTGCACCACGGGGGAGTTGGAGGGAAACTTCAGCACCATGACGACATCCTGCTGCATCTGGTCTGTGAACATCAACGGAGTCTGCAGGAGGACGAGCCGGAAAAGCACACATCATACACCAAGAGGGAGACAGAGACTTAGAGAGAGAGAGAGAGAGAGAGAGAGAGAGAGAGAGAGAGAGAGAGTGACAGAGGGAGAGAGTGGCAGAGAATGAGGGAGAGGGATTGAGAGTAAAAGCAAGCACATTCTACGGTTGCAGAAAGTTCCAGAAAAAGCTGAATGATATTTCAGCCCTAAAGGATGCTTTAACTAGACTTCCTTTATGACATCACAATCCTCCCCTGCATCTGAATTATCTTAAAGAAGTGAGTGTGACGCGCACACACACACACACACACACACACACACACACACACACACACACACACACACACACACACAGACATACACACACACACACACACACAGACATACACACACACACACACACAGACATACACACACACACACACACAGACATACACACAGCTGCTTGAGTTCACAGCGGCAAAGTCACCCAACCATCAAGTGGACTTCCTCAGTAGGCTGTGCTGTGTTCTGTGCGTTAGCCTGGGCTGGCCGGCGGGGCTAGCACATGCTACGCATGATGGAGTAGGTTCAGAGTGTCTACGCAGAACCCCACCCAACCAAACAGAAGCAGAAGGGGCTGACGTTAGTATGGCAGTGCACTGAACTGTACTGTCCAGTGCTTAAGTGTGTACTCTGTAGTGTCTCTGGTGGGCCTCTATTTCCCAGAATCCTTCACTGCCTGGTAGAGGAGTCAGCCGTATGTAATCCAGTGCCAGAAGACATGAGCCTAACTGTCCCCCACTGCGCGCACGCACGCACGCACGCAAATACACAAATAGACACACATGCACACGCACATATACAAAGTCAGAGATGTTGTCTATAGTTATATTAATTATGCAGCTACTAATTACACAGTCACTATTTTAATCAGTGTGTTGAGCTGACTGGGTTTGAGTTAGACTGGGAGGACGTGAGCCGGACTAAGATGGTTTGAGTTGAGCTGAGTTTAAGGGCAGGTTTGACCAGCCTGGCTGTAGAGCCCGGGTGAGCTGTCATCGCCATGGAGAGGGAGATGTAATTGGGGTTCTAGGCGATGACCTCCCTGTCTCTCTAAAGACTCACACTCCAGAGCCCCTAGCACACTGCAGCCCTCTCTTTACCCACAGTCCTCCCCTGCGCTTGTGTGTGTGTGTGTGTGTGTGTGTGTGTGTGAATAACTTACCACCTGCATGGCTGAGCTTCTGGGTGGGTGGGGTTCAATCAGCAGCTTGCAAGGAGTCTGTCCAAAACTCCTGATCTGAGACTCCACCGCCTGTAGGGGGCAGTATTAGTGGGGAAAAGACTGCTTCTTAGAGCACCATAAGAGCAAGAAACATGTTAAAAGACAAAACAAGAACTTGCGACTCAAAAGTACAAACACATATGGAACTGTGTGTGTGTGTGTGTGTGGTGTGTCCATTCCAAAAGAAGCAGTTGGCTCAGTATTCCATGGGAATCTCAGGTGGGATTACTGAAATGAATTTCCACCAGTAGAGAAACTCTGCTGATCCTGTTCGGAGACTGAACACAGACCATGAAGCGTTCTGCTCACCTTACAGTCTAACACCACAGAGAGAGAGAGAGAGAGAGAGAGAGAGAAAGAGAGGTCTTTTTGCTAAATGTCACTTTGGCTCCAGTAGTATCAGAACAGGAAGTGAGGGGATCACCCTCTCTCGGCCTCCCCTCCCAGTCTTTGTCCCTTCTTCTCTCTTTCTCTCTCCCTCCTTTTTCCCCCCTCATCCATCGCTTCCTTTGTTCAGCTCACGCTGCTGGTAAGAGCTTTCTGAGTAGTGTAAATCCTCCCTCTCCACAGGAAATCCGCCAGTGGTCTCATTAGGAGCACTGATACAACTCAGACGGCACTATGCATCTGCAATCATCACCCAGAAACAGGCGCTTCAAAAGTTATGCTGGACAAACACAGCATTTTAATGACATTATCATATGCTATTAGTGACTTTGGCAGTTTTCTTTAGGTCTTTTCCACCTGGGTATTCCTCTTTCTGAGTCAACATAAACCCAACTGTCAAAATCAAATCTAATGAAATGAAATGTAATGATAACTAATGAAATATGGATGTGTAATGTTTGCATACAAGCTTTGAGAAGTCAAGAATGCCAGGAGCAGAGGAGAGGAGAGGAGCAGAGACTCAAGGAGAGGAGACTCAAGGAGAGGAGAGGAGCGGAGAGGAGACTCAAGGAGATGAGAGGAGACTCAAGGAGAGGAGACTCAAGGAAACTCGAGGAGAGGAGACTCAAGGAGAGGAGACTCAAGGAAACTCGAGGAGAGGAGGGGAGAGGAGAGGAGACTCAAGGAGACGAGAGGAGACTCAAGGAGAGGTGAGGTGAGGTTATTACGTTGAGGTGGATGTGTTAATGTTTTCAATCTTTTCAGGAGCACTGGCCCATCACTGATGAGGTCCTTTTATATTCTACACATTTAAATGATGAAGATGATCCTTACACACACACACACACACACACACACACACACACACACACAGTACCCCGTCGGTCATGCTCCCAGAGTCACCTGATTTACTCAGGGCCCTTGACAAGCCAATCTAAGTGACCAGTGCAGAACAGAGGCTTTTCTTTAGCATAATGGGGGTTGGTCCAACGTATTGGCGAGGCTACAGGATTCACACACAGCACAGGAAAGGTCATGTTCCTACTGCATATTAATATATATGAAGCTAGTCTGTGTGTGTGTGTGTGTGTGTGAGAGAGATTGAGAGAGAGAGAGAGTACATCAAGCTGCCAGTTTAACAGAAACCCCCCCCCAAACTCTACATTCCAACATCATATATCACGAGTGTTGCCCACCTCGGTGAATGGAATGTGAGTTGGCGCGAGTTGAACATGTCGATTCAACAATGTCCAAATGTCCCAACATCCTGAACCTTTCACACACAAATATTTAAAGGTTAAAAATGGAATAAATAAATAAACTAGATGGATGATTGGTGATCTTGTAAACAAAAATAGCTTGTGGATCACCGTGCTACATGATGGTGAGTTTTCACTGTTTTCAACCCTGTTGAGCTCCTGCTGGTTCTTAGGAACAGCAACCTTTGCATGCTGCGAACATATCTGCTCCAGCATCTCACATGAATGAAGCCATTATGATGTATGGTGTGAGTGTAGTGTATATCGGAAAGACGGGGCATGGAGCAAATTTGATGTATGGAAAGAGTATGGGGTCGAGTATAGTGTATTTTGTGAGTATGGGGTCGAGTATAGTGTATTTTGTGAGTATGGATCTCTATTGGGCGCAGAAGTAGAATTCTGTGTGTGTTTTAATTTTAGGTTGCAGCACTGAGACAGGAAGTAATCAACGTCTGAGAAAGCACAGCTTTGTCTCTGGAGTGACCCTAATCTGCCATGAAACATTCCACACACCCATCTCACAGACACACCCAGACACACACATCCCATAGAAACACAGACATACAACTCAAATAAGACCCGATAATGCACAGCCCTCATTCAGTCAGTCAGTGGACACTAACAGAGAATCTACACACAAAACAGCCCATTCATATGGACATTATATATTTATTTGCACATAGAATCAGCCGCAACAATCTCCTGTGCAGAAGGCAGACAGCACAACTCGGTGAACTAGCCACCCGGGGCTGGGACATCACCTAGGGCCTGGCCCAGGAAGACCCAGCGCCACTGTGGCATGATCGCTAGAACTGGGTGGAAACGAAGACGTTATGGAAATCTGTGATGTGCGTTTTGAGTGTGTGTGTATACATGTCTCTCATGATGTGATGCGTGTATCAGAGTGTGTGTGGAAAGTTGGGGTCCCGTGTGTGTGTGTATACTAACCTCTCGGAGAATAGGGTTGTGTGTGTGTGTACACTCACCTCTTGCTGCAGGCGCGCGTGTGTATGTGTGTGTGTGTGTGTGTGTGTGTGTGTGTGTGTGTGTGTGTGTGTGCGTGCGCGTATGTGTGTGCTCGCGTGTATGTGTGGGGTGTGTGCGTTTGTGTGCACGCGTGTATGTGTCGTGTGTGTGTGTGTGTGCGCGTATGTGTGTGTGTGCGCGCGCGTGTATGTGTTTGTGTGCATGCGTATATGTGTGTGTGCACATGCGTATGTGTGTGTGTGTGCGCGTGTATGTGGTGTGTGTGTGTGTGTGTGTGCGCGCATGTATGTGTGGGGTGTGTGCGCACATGTATGTGTGGGGTGTGTGTGTGCGCGTATGTGTGTGTGCGTGTGTATGTGTTGGGTGTGTGCGCACGTGTATGTGTGGGGTGTGTGTGTGCGCGTATGTGTGTGTGCGTGTGTGCACGTGTATGTGTGGGGTGTGTGTGTGTGTGTGTGTGTGTGCGCGCGCGCACGTGTGTGCGCATGTTCACTCACCTCTCGGAGCATGGGGTCTGTTATGTTGCCCAGGTTGATGGCTCCTTCGTAGGTCAGGTAATAGAAGACGTTGAGGGCTCGTGCTGCTTCAGGTCCCTGCTGCTTGTAGCCGAAGATCAGATCAATCCACTGGTGCAGCTGGCAGGACACGAACTCACTCTCCAGAGCCTAGAGACACAAATACTACTGATAAACACTACAGCACTAACACACATTCAGAGCCTAGAGATACAAACACATCTGATAAACACTATAGCACTAACACACATTCACAGCCTAGAGACATAAACACTACTGATAAACACTACAGCACTAACACACATTCAGAGCCTAGAGGCACAAACACATCTGATAAACACTATAGCACTAACATACATTCACAGCCTAGAGGCAAACACTACAGCACTAACACATTCAGAGGCTAGAGACACAAACACATCTGATAAACACTATAGCACTAACACACATTCACAGCCTAGAGACAAACACTACTGATAAACACTACAGCACTAACACACATTCAGAGCCTAGAGGCACAAACACATCTGATAAACACTATAGCACTAACACACATTCACAGCCTAGAGACATAAACACTACTGATAAACACTACAGCACTAACACACATTCAGAGCCTAGAGACAAACACATCTGATAAACACTATAGCACTAACACACATTCACAGCCTAGAGACATAAATACTCCTGATAAACACTACAGCACTAACACACATTCAGAGCCTAGAGACACAAACACATCTGATA
Source organism: Electrophorus electricus (assembly GCF_041902795.1). NCBI lineage: Eukaryota > Metazoa > Chordata > Actinopteri > Gymnotiformes > Gymnotidae > Electrophorus > Electrophorus electricus. The sequence continues at coordinate 28,860,793 of NC_137501.1, read as the reverse complement.
AACACTATAGCACTAACACACATTCACAGCCTAGAGACATAAACACTACTGATAAACACCACAGTGCTAACACATTCAGAGCCTAGAGACAAACACATCTGATAAACACTATAGCACTAACACACATTCACAGCCTAGAGACACAAACACATCTGATAAACACTATAGCACTAACACACATTCACAGCCTAGAGACATAAACACTACTGATAAACACCACAGTGCTAACACATTCAGAGCCTAGAGACAAACACATCTGATAAACACTATAGCACTAACACACATTCACAGCCTAGAGACACAAACACATCTGATAAACACTATAGCACTAACACACATTCACAGCCTAGAGACATAAACACTACTGATAAACACCACAGTGCTAACACATTCAGAGCCTAGAGACATGAGAACTGCTTAGGACTGTGTCTTCTGGGACACGCAAGAACAGCACTGTTAAACACCACAACACTAATAGAAGAACGGTATGGCTAAAAATCACAACACTAATAGAAGAACGGTATGGCTAAAAATCACAACACTAATAGAAGAACGGTATGGCTAAAAATCACAACACTAATAGAAGAACGGTATGGCTAAAAATCACAACACTAAGAGAAGAACGGTATGGCTAAAAATCACAACACTAAGAGAAGAACGGTATGGCTAAAAATCACAACACTAATAGAAGAACGGTATGGCTAAAAATCACAACACTAATAGAAGAACGGTATGGCTAAAAATCACAACACTAATAGAAGAACGGTATGGCTAAAAATCACAACACTAAGAGAACAGTAAGCACTGAAACAGCAAAACAGTAAGAGAACTAACAGAACCACATGGTAATCGCCACAATGCTTACATAAGGACAGCACTGATAAACAATACCATACTAGTGGAATAACAGCACTGATCAACACTGCATCTCTAACACTCATAAGAATAATATCTTAGTGGTAGAAAAACAATGTGTTCAAAAAAAGGTTCATGTTAAAATATGCACTTTGTAGAATGACTAGTAAACATTATTCAGCTGAAATGAACTTTGCTGTTAAATTGAGCAACAACACAAAAAAAGTAGAGCACCCAGAGGGGAAAAAACAGCTTTGGTGTCTTTTTCGTCATGAGCCGTCATACCGCCAAACCTAACCTCCAGTACCAACACAACACACACCCACACAAACACAACACACACCCACACAAACACAATAAAACATCCACACAAACACAATACACACCCACACAAACATAATAAAACATCCACAAACACAATACACACCCACACAAACACAATAAAACATCCACAAACACAACACACAACCACAATAAAACATCCACACAAACACAATACACACCCACACAAACACAATACACACCCACACAAACACAATAAAACATCCACACAAACACAACACACACCCAAACAAACTCAATAAACACACAATAAAACATCCAATAAAACATCCAAACACAATAAAACATTCACACAAACACAATAAAACATCCACAAACACAACACACACCCACACAAACACAATAAAACATCCACACAAACAATAAAACATCCACAAACAATACACACCCACAATACACACCCACACAAACACAATAAAACATCCACACAAACACAATACACACACACCCACACAAACACAATACACACACAATAAAACATCCACACAAACACAACACACCCATACAAACACAACACACCCATACAAACACAATACACACCCACACAAACACAATAAAACATCCACAAACACAACACACAACCACACAAACACAATAAAACATCCACACAAACACAATAAAACATCCACACAAACACAACACACATCCACACAAACACAATACACACCCACACAAACACAATAAAACATCCACACAAACAATACACACCCACACAAACACAATACACACCCACACAAACACAATAAAACATCCACAAACACAATAAAAACACCCACACAAACACAATACACACACACCCACACAAACACAATACACACACACCCACACAAACACAATAAAACATCCACAAACACAATACACACCCACACAAACACAATACACACCCACACAAACACAATAAAACACCCACACAAACACAAACACAATACACACCCACACAAACACAATACACACACACACCCACACAAACACAATACACACACACCCACACAAACACAATACACACACAATAAAACATCCACACAAACACAATAAAACATCCACACAAACACAACACACCCATACAAACACAATACACACCCACACAAACACAATAAAACATCCACAAACACAATAAAACATCCACACACACAATAAAACATCCACACACACAATAAAACATCCACACAAACACAACACACCCATACAAACACAACACACCCATACAAACACAATACACACCCACACAAACACAATAAAACATCCACAAACACAACACACAACCACACAAACACAATAAAACATCCACACAAACACAATAAAACATCCACACAAACACAACACACATCCACACAAACACAATACACACCCACACAAACACAATAAAACATCCACACAAACAATACACACCCACACAAACACAATACACACCCACACAAACACAATAAAACATCCACAAACACAATAAAAACACCCACACAAACACAATACACACACACCCACACAAACACAATACACACACACCCACACAAACACAATAAAACATCCACAAACACAATACACACCCACACAAACACAATACACACCCACACAAACACAATAAAACACCCACACAAACACAAACACAATACACACCCACACAAACACAATACACACACACACCCACACAAACACAATACACACACACCCACACAAACACAATACACACGCAATAAAACATCCACACAAACACAATAAAACATCCACACAAACACAACACACCCATACAAACACAATACACACCCACACAAACACAATAAAACATCCACAAACACAATAAAACATCCACAAACACAATAAAACATCCACACACACAATAAAACATCCACACACACAATAAAACATCCACACACACAATAAAACATCCACACAAACACAACACACAACCACACAAACACAATAAAACATCCACACAAACACAACACACATCCACACAAACAATACACACATCCACACAAACAATACACACATCCACACAAACAATACACACCCACACAAACACAATACACACCCACACAAACACAATAAAACATCCACAAACACAATAAAACACCCACCCACACAAACACAATACACACACACCCACACAAACACAATACACACACACCCACACAAACACAATAAAACATCCACACAAACACAATACACACCCACACAAACACAATAAAACATCCACAAACACAATACACACCCACACAAACACAATACTCACCCACACAAACACAATAAAACATCCACAAACACAATAAAACACCCACACAAACACAAACACAATACACACCCACACAAACATAATAAAACATCCACAAACACAATACACACACACCCACACAAACACAATACACTGAATTTAAGTCTGTTATTCACGGTCGCTCTCAGCATTAACAGTAACATAAAAAAGGAGGAAACACTTAATGCTGATATCCAAAGCGTGAGGGCTGCCCTGTCTTGCCTGACCCGTTGTTTTGCAGAGTGTGCTGTTTGCCGTGCTGGGGTTATTCCCTCGCCGTCCGCAAGCTGACATACAAGCTGTTTCTGTCGTCATTAGCAAGCACGGGAGGCCTGTTTATGACTGCTCATAAAAACACAACCATTGTCTTAATTTGCGCAAACCTCTGTGTGCACAAAAGCCCTAAATGCCTCCAAATGAGTTTGCGAGACACTCTGATCGTCATTGCTGCTGTGCGTCACATTAATACAGGGCCAAAACATTAAACTCGGCTCTTAAATGGCAATTTATATCAGTTAAATGTTTACCGTCTGGCCTGTGCATCACTCATTTAAATGTGACTTTCCTGACAGCTAATTTGGCTTCATTTGGGTGCCGGGCGTTCTTAATTAGGGCACCGCACCAGTGGAGTGATCACACTTGCACGCAAATGGCTGACATTTTGCAGTGTTCAACGGGAGCTACAGCGGCTCTCGTAACAGCTTTATGAAACGGAGCAGAACATCAATAAAAGCTAAATGTCAGGCGTGAGAGGAAGGCCCAGTCAGGGTGGGTTAATAGCACTCAGCCTATATGGTGTGGGGGCCTTTCATATGTATTCAAATGGTAACCTTAGCAAATAGTGGAGGGTCAAAGCGGTTGTTATAGCAACACTCACTGCAACATAATTCACAAAACTCATGAGTCTCTCTCACACACACACACACACACACACACACACACACACACACACACACACACACACGCCTAATGCATAGCTGATGAAACTACAGACCGCCTACACCAGCACTCACTGATCAATGCTTCACTCTCTCCTCTTCTGTTAACAAGTTAAGAACATTACACAGGCTAGCAGACAAAAAACAATTTAGAAATTTGCTGACCAGCATATAAGACTCGGCAGAGCTCAATCATCTCTCCGTTTCTGTCTCTGGGCTTCACTGGGTCTTAATATCAGTCCAATGTCCAGCACTCATACCTCTCATCTGGGAATTCAAAGCTATTACAGCCTGGGAGGGTGCAGCTCTGTCTCTCTCAAATGCGTGTGCGCGCGCGTAGAAAGGCTTCTTCACCTCATTATGCCCATGAACTGACCTCTAGTTTTCTGCTGGAAGCCCATTTCCAAACTTTACACAGAACCTGATTGGTGTTTAATACAGGCGACCATCTTGTGTCAATCAGTGGGGGAAGATAAAGAGGGGAACAGGCGAGTGATTGGACAGCTGCTCTCCAGAGGGCTGCCTTTATGCTAATGATGGAACTGTGGGATCAGGACTGAGGGCGGAGCCCATGCTCTGGGATCTCTGACCTCATCAGTGATGCGGGGAGCGTTTGGTAGGGTCTCCAGAGGCCCAGGAAGAAGTGAGGTGCATGGATGTCACTCCAGAGGCTGTCAGTCTGTTTCATTAGTCAAAGCAGAGGGGGGGACATGTAGCTACAACACAGAACGCCTTTTTATATCATACAAGCACATACACAATAACCTCAGGGTCACCGCTTCATATTTATGAGCAAATATGTTTTTATGAATTTCCTGTAGAATGTGAAAACACAAATATTATTAGATAAGATTTAATACTGTTTATTAAGAGTAAGACGGAACTGACTGAATGTATTTATTTATTTATTAAATTTCATTTAGAGGATTTTCAATTTTAGAGTTCTTGTAAAAGCCCTTTGATTGTTTTAGGGGCATAAAAAGAGCGAGTTTAAATAAACAATTCTAGTAAATCTTCTTCGTATTTGCTGGTTGAGTTATATAATATGCATGCATTAATACAAAATTGCTTCCACTCATTAAGAGAATCTGGAATGGCTTATTGATGCACCAATTAACAGAGCCAGAATGTCTCATAACACTCCACTGGGAGCCATTGGCATTATGGAAATTAGGTGTGCAAGGTATGGGCGTGTGTGTGTGTGTGTGTGTGTGCGCGTGCGTGCGCGTGTGTGTGTGTGTGTGTGTGTGTGTGTGTGTTTGTCTGAGGTGTCATTGGGGTGGGATGTGTATTTCAGGGATATTATTAAAAATATATATTTTAACTGTATTTGCCAGTGCTATTAAAGAACAACAAAGCAAAATGAGAAGACTCTAAAGCCCAGTGTGGGTCAGGAGTGGTGTGAGTGGGTCAGTAGACGTTAGAGTGCTGGACTGGTGGGTCAATAGACATTAGAGTGCTGGATGGCTGGGTCAGTAGACGTTAGGGTGCTGGATGGCTGGGTCAGTAGACGTTAGGGTGCTGGATGGCTGGGTCAGTAGACGTTAGGGTGCTGGATGGCTGGGTCAGTAGACGTTAGGGTGCTGGATGGCTGGGTCAGTAGACGTTAGGGTGCTGGATGGTTGGGTCAGTAGACGTTAGGGTGCTGGATGGCTGGGTCAGTAGACGTTAGGGTGCTGGATGGCTGGGTCAGTAGACGTTAGGGTGCTGGATGGCTGGGTCAGTAGACGTTAGGGTGCTGGATGGCTGGGTCAGTAGACGTTAGGGTGCTGGATGGCTGGGTCAGTAGACGTTAGGGTGCTGGATGGCTGGGTCAGTAGACAGAGTGCTGGACGGGTGGGTCAGTAGATGTTAGAGTGCTGGGTTGTTCTGAACATTGATATATTACTGTAGCAGAAAGAAAGGCATTGATAGGCTTGGTCACAGGAAGGCCAAACCTGGGGTTTCCTATCGCATTCTCTTTCACTCACTCACTCGCTCGCTCACTCTCACTCCCTCATCAGTCTCTGACTTTCTTTTTCTCTCTACGTATTTCTCACTATCTCCCACTCTCTTTATGTCTCTCCATGACTCAGTCTCTATGTCTCCGAGGGGAATCTTTTCCAGCTCAGAGTGTTCGTCTGCAGGGACAGCCTGGATGCTACAGCAGTAACGTCTCCCAGAGCAATGCGGAACTCACCATCAATCCCAGCCTAACCTTAGCAACACTCGCACGCCAGCATCGAGACACAAAGCAGCTTTGAAGACACTAGTTTTATGAATGTCCCTCGCTGTCCAGACAAAGGAAAACACCCAGAGTCCCCTGGAGCTGCACTGCGAGAGTCTAATGATCCTTTCAAGCTCGTCCGCTTTAATGAGCTGGATGTGCGGGACTTCTTTGCAGCCGGCTGCTGCTTCACTCACGTCCTGCAACAGACCCTTAAAAGATTTTTATTAAGGACTTACAGCCAGTCCAGCTCACAGCATGTTAATATGACAATCGACAAATCAAATCAAGCGATTTGCGGATGGGCGGAGTCAGGTGGGAGAATGAACAGGGCAGGACTCCAAGAGGCAGCTGATCGGAGCAATACGGATTAAGGAGATCAAGATGAGAGTGATCACTTATGGACTGTACGGAAACATACTGTATTATACACAAACATACCTGCTCAAACATGCACACCCACCCACCCCTGGGCTCTCTTCAGGCTCCTTTCTCCCATATGCTCATGCCTGACTTCCACTTAAGGGTTTTTTTTGTTTTTTTTTAAATGTAATATAAATAAACACACAGTCTTGTCAATACTGAGAAGGTTTCTACCAAATACAAAATTTGCAAGGAGCATTTCTCATAATAAAGGGAAACTGTTAAAGTACAGTACAAAAATTATTTTCCAACTTACTTTGGAAAGCTTCAGTGTATAATAACCACCAATCCAACCACTGACCATTGACCAAATAACTACATCCATTACAGTGAGCCAAATTACATTACGCCATAAATCCCCACCCACACATCCACTCACCCACACACACCAGCATTCACTCACTGAAGAGCTGTGTGTGGGAGTCTCCTTCATTCGCTGATCAGCACTTAGTGTCTCTCTCTAGACTTAAGGAGATCAGAGTAGAAGTTAATTACCACAGTCATCTATTCTAATCACACGCACGTACGCACACACGCACACACGCACACACACACACACACACAGAGGATGAGAACCTCTGTAACCACTTCAGTGTGTGGTGATCGTCTGAGAGGCCTCATGTCTCTAGAGCAGCTATCCAAACAGCCTGGAGGCCTGGAGCTCAGTCGGATGCCTCCAGGACTCAATGGGATGGTTGTGTGTGTGTGTGTGTGTGTGTGTGTGTGTGTTTGGTAGAGTGGGTCAGTAAGACTGACCACAGGGGTCTGTCTCTCTCCCAGTTTCTCTACATGGGGGCCGTGCTAACAAAAGCTTTAGTTTAACACACGTTGTAGTGTAAACATCCACCCCCCCCCCCCCAAAAAAAAAAAACAAGATCACAAGACATGTAACCAATTAGCTCTTAATGGAATTAAAGCCAGTTAGAAATAAAACCCTCCAAAAACCTCCAGTTTGGACAGTTCTAATAATTTTTATCCAAATTCACAGACGATTTAAGAAAAACAGCCACAGCACAGAGAATAGTAACTGTTATCTAGTATAGTAACTGGTATCTAGCATAGTAACTGGTATCTAGCATAATAACTGGTATCTAAATGAGCAGACTCGCATATGTAAGGTGACCCTGTTTAGGAGGGTAAAGCAATATCCCCCAGCATTAAATTAAGACACTCGAAGGTGTATGTGGAGGCTGGTGATTGGCTGGTGTCATGGATTTCGTCAACTTATCATCCTGGTGAAAGGAGGTTATGAAATGCAGACAGTGATATAGAGAAAGGGGTATGGGATGAGTGAGTGTGTGTGTGTGTGTGTGTGTGTGTGTGTGTGTGTGTGTGTGTGTGTGTGTGTGTGTGTGTGTGTGAGAGAGAGAGTGTGTGTGTGTGTGTGTGTGTGTGTGTGTGTGTGTGTGTGTGTATGTGTGAGAGAGAGAGAGTGAGTGTGTGAGACAGAGAGAGAGAGAGAGAGAGAGAGAGAGAGAGAGAGTGTGTGTGTGTGAGAGAGAGAGAGTGTGTGTGTGTGTGTGTGTGTGTGTGTGTGTGTGTGTGTGTGTGAGTGTGTGAGAGAGAGAATGTTTGCACCCATGCTGAAAATTAATTTCTCTCTTTATTCATGGCTTGCTTGAGTGAGTGCCTGTGAAGGAGAAAGTCAAGGCTAAGATGCATCATATACCTCTCTCTCTCTGTCTCTCTCTCTCTCTTCCTCTCTCTCTCGCTCGCTCTCTCTGCTACACACACATCTGTATCCACTTCTGTGATCATTTAAGAGATCTAATATAAAGATATATACCCTTCACTCTGTCCTAACTTTTCTAACAGGAATAGATAGATAGATAGATAGAGTGAGAAAGATATAAAATTCTCCTTCACTTTCTCTCGCTATATTATATATATATATAGCGGGAGAGAGAGGGAGAGGGAGATAAAGAAAGAGAGCCAGAGAGTGAGAGAGAGCGCGAGAGAGAGTGCGAGAGAGAGCGCGAGGACCTCAGAAACTGTCAGACTCTACTGTCCTCCCCATTACCTCACAGTGGAGTCAGAGCAGGAGGAGGGGGCTGTACAATGCACACATCCAGCCACACTCAGGATAGAGCAGCAAGATGATACTGAACAGACACACACAGACACACACACACACACACACACGTCTCAGACAGGTAGCCAAAAGCCCACTAACTCCATCAGTCCCTGCAGTCTGGCAGGATAACTGTCCTTGCTCTGGATACAGCACATCTCCTTAGCGACGCGGCGGTCTACACATTTATGCTCGGATTTCTAAAGCAGGACGAGACGGTCAGCTCCAGCAGGTCTGCTCCCTGCCCTGCTGTGTCTGCATGCATGGGGGCAGCCGTAGCTGTGGTTCTAAGCCGCACTACAGTGGACCGCAGGGCTACAGCATCAGCTGCAGTGATGACAGCTGTGCGTAAGGAGGCGTCCCAGGGGTTCGGCGGTACCGCGGGGCAAGCAGGCACCATGGCAGTGCCGCGGCACGACATAAGAGCAGAATGTCAACTCTGATGACCTCTGATCTCCATGAGGTCGGTGGTCTTTGGCTGTGGTAAAGTGATACAGGGTTTCATGTGCTCCATAGTTCACACAAGTCATGTTTGCATCCACTATGGTTATGCGAAGAGACTTTATATGGCGTAGACTACCGTGATTTGGGGTGAGATTGAAACGAGCAAAAAGGAGGAATTCAACATGCTCTTACAGCTCGGTGCGTTATCGTTTATTCGAAAAGCCCTTCAGCACGCTTTTTCACATTTTGACTTTAGCAATGTTCCGACTTTTCAGCCTCGTACTGGTGTAAATTCTTTTGTAATATTTGGGTGTTATTCGGGAAAATGGAAAAAGCCCAAATTCTGGTGAATGGAAAACCCACTACCCTCAACATGATTGAGATTCTGAAACTTGACTGAACAAATATCGAGTATAAAGCATTTGCAACCAAGCAACCTGTGTATCTGTTGGTCTTCTCACAAAATGAATCATATTTATAAACTCTAAACATCTTTTCCCAGTCTGTGAAATCTTCTAAGTTCAAGTGAAACTCCCAGACCGCACGGCTGATCTGGGACCAGATCCCTTCTCGCGGCCTCCGTCATGTCGTGAATATGCTTTCTTCACCATCCTTCCGTTTGGGTGTTAGTGCCATCATTTCTGCTTCTAATACGGCCTTCTCTGAGTCGCAGCGTGGGTATCACGTCTCTTAGCTCTCCTGCTCCATGTCTCGTGATCCGAGGGTTCCCACACAGACAGTCTGAGCGTGAGGGTTTTGCCCCGGGGCCGCCCATGCCTGCTCTGAGGGCAGACAGCTGCCGGCGGGGTCGGGGCAATGCGCGGGGGCACAGCTCCGCTTCGCTCAGTTTAATGTGACAGTCGTCTGTCAGCGGAGAGAGAGTGAGCGAGCTTCAGGGTTGATGACACCCCCGCCCAATTCACACTCGACCTACTACAGCTGCTGGTCGAGTGCCAGTCCAACTCACAGATACCGGGCTTTCATACTCAGCACAGAATCCACGTAGGCCAAACAGTTTATAAACTAAAATGATTTTATTAGGCACATTTACCCTATAGATGTACCCAACACTAGCTGCACTGTATGTATAAATGCACACTTCCATACAGTGAAGCACACAGTGAATTATAACGTAATAACTTAGTTCTAATGATAATTTTTAATCAAGTCCTTTTTGAAAGAGGCCGCTGTAAAAACAGCACAAATGTGCAGAGAATAAGTCCATCAGCGAGTTAACCTCTGAGTACAGGGCTGTGTTCGGACCTAATCTCTCTACCCTGTACTGTATACATGCATGTCAGCTTTATTAGACCTCAGAGAGGGATTTATTCCCGCAGAGTCCTAATCAACGCTTGGAGCACAAAGACAAAGGGCCAATAGCAGAGAGTCTGTGTGTCGATTTGGAAGGGAAGAATGTGTTTTAAAAAAATGGTCAAGCCTCACTGAGAAGACCGTTCTGTTGGAACCATTTTCAGCACACACACACACACCCACCCACACCGTCTGAGATCTGTGTGTATCCTTTCAAGGTATTCCACTATCAACAGACCTGCTATGAACACACCTATGAATGCAGCCTACTGGGCCGTAAGTGCACCGGT
>NC_137501.1:28837165-28847165 GCF_041902795.1 Electrophorus electricus | reverse complement strand
TGTGACCCCATAGGCTTATTGGGTTCGTACTGTTTAAGGAGGTCAAAGATGTATTTGGGTCCAAGGCCATTAAGTGATTTATAGACAGTTAGAGGTACTTCTAAAATCAATTATGTAATGAATTGTTGGCCAGTGTAAGGATTTAAAAACTGGAACAATGCGGTCAGTTCTCTTTCTCTTTCAGGTCTTCTCTCTGTATAAGCTCGCATAACCACGTAATTGTGGACTTGGGAACGCCAGGGTCCAGTCTGCAGCGGTCCAGTCTGCTAGAGATAAATGCATGAGTAAGCTTCCCCAGGTCCTAATGAAACATCACCACTGTGATGTATATTCTTCAGATGTAACAAAGGCTGATTTTGCTGCTGAGTTGATGTAACTGCTGAATTTATGCTAAGATTTCTGACCTGGTCTTTAGTTGTTGGGGCTCTTTGTGTCAAGATAAGCACTGACCTCAAGTCAAAGACAGAATTACCGGTCTTTTCTTTATTTAGCTGTATAAAGCTCCCTCTCCCCCAGTTAATTAACTCTAGATACTGATACAGAGAGTCGATATAACTGTAGTAATTTGGAAAGAGAGAGAATAGCATGCCATCTGCATAGCAGACTACGGAAACTAGCTGTTTTTAAGGATTTGGCCTGGTGGTAACAGAGATACTGAAGAGGAGATCAAGAATGGATCATTATGGGATTCCACGAGACAAGGATGCTTGTGATTCCTGACTGTCAATGTCAATAAAGTAACAGCACAGTGGGTAACACTGATCTAACAACAGCACGGCGGGTAACACCGGGTGTAACAGCACGGCGGGTAACACCGATCTAACAACAGCACGGTGGGTAACACCAGTGTAACAACAGCACGGTGGGTAACACTGATCTAACAACAGCACGGTGGGTAACACTGATCTAACAACAGCACGGTGGGTAACATTGATCTAACTTCCATTTTGTAGTATAAGTGTAACACTGCAGCCTCTATGGAGACATCTGTCTTACTGCAGTTCATGAAATGGCCAGTAAGCGTTAATCACATACGTAATGCACAGGAGGGATACAGCATCTTAAAAAACCTAAAGCAATAAAGCAGGAGTTCTTCCATATTCATCCGCATGGCACTAGTTCTCATTCACAAACACAGATGTGTGTTTGCGTGTGTGTGTATTGGAGGTCTTGTGTCCATGTGACAAATACACCAGTCAGTGGTGATTAATGAGGAAGTCACAGTCATATCAGCACTCTAAGTACAGCAGAAAACAGGTCAGGTCACACACACCCACACACACACACCACAATATATTATCAGAAAACAAAGAGGTATAGCGATATGAACCTCCAAAATGTCAGTACAACCGTAGTCAAATTTTCAAAGCTTTTTTTCATCCTGGAGGAAAAATCCATATGCTTGTATGTGTGGTATCTGTAAATGTCTGACAGCCCTAATATCACTGATTACAGCATCACAGCATTATCCCATCGGTAAGGCCATTAGCAAAAATTAGGATACTGGAGAACCACGTCAGTTGTTTGGACAGAGAGAAGACAGAAGACAAACAAGGAGAGCGACAGAGCACACAGAGACACAGTGTGTGTGTGTGTGTGTGTGTGTGTGTGTGAAAAGAGACAGACAATGAGAGAGATGTACCAGTCGGTTGATTCGGACAAACTGCTCAGGGCTCTTGGCCCAAGGTGGCAGCTCCACATCTGACACTACTGTCCCATCATCCATCACTCCAAGGCTGTAGTTATTGGAGTTAACAAACATCTCCGGCAAGTAGTAAAACTCGGGAATCAACTCCTACATGGGGGAAGGAGGGATAGATACATCCAGAGAGAGGGGGGGGGGAGAGAGGGGGAGAGAGAAAGAGAGAGAAAGAAAGAGAGAGAAAGGGAGAGAGAGAGGTGGTTTTTAAATTAATATACAAAAACATTTACCTCAATCTGAGTAAAAATCTGTCATCATTTTTTTGAATTTACTAACGGAGCTTTTCAAAAAGCCTTTGCAAAATATGAAAACAACTAGCATGCAAGGTTGCGTGTGTGTGTGTGTGCGCGTGTGTGTGTGTGTGTGTGTGTGTGTGTGTGTGTGTGTGTGTGAGAGAGAGAGAGAGAGAGAGAGAGAGAGAGCAAGTATGTTTGTCAAAGAGTGCAGTCTGCACCTGTATTCTTAACTTCTGTAGGTGAGACACAGCAGCACTGATCCTGAACTCGACAGGAGGAACCTCATTACAGCAATGAATGGGCAGAAAACACTGCATATTCCAGCTATGACACTCTTCTTCTTTTTATCTGTCACCGCGCGCGTGTGCATCTGAGATGCGCCCACAGAGAAGTGGGACATTAGTCATAGAAATTAGACTTCAGAGAGGCTGCGTCTGGGAGCCACGGTGTGTCAGACTGATAAAAGACGTCAAACGGAGAGACGCAGCCTGCTGCTTCCTGAGTTAAAGGTAGCTGCGACAACACACGGATGGGGAAAAGGGTAAGGATAATGAGATGACAAACAAACAAACAAACAAACAAACCAAAAAAAGGATAACTGGATGGAGGGATAGATGGAGAAAGCATTGTGAAAGCCATAAGACTGTGATTGGCTGGCTTTCATCATTAGGTTCCAAAAAAACCCAAAAACCCCAGCCAAGCAGCACTGTGCACAGCTAAGCAACTAAACCCTTATCCTAACACCACACACTGTCCATACGGTCCAGACAGTTTCCAGCGATGTTTAACAAAGGCCGGTGATGCTTCATTACCCTGCATGTCTCCTCCACAAACAAAGAGTACATTTTATATGTACAGTAGACAGGCATGCACAGCTGGCAGAATGTATATGACTACGCCATAAATACAGATAAACTTACACGTTTCATTCTGTATGATAACTCAGTGTTAATTAACATGCCATGATCAGGAAAGAGAGTTGTGCTTACCTGACTGAAGATTTACGAACGTACTACCATCTGTGTTCTATAACCTCCATTCATTGTGTAAACATATTACCACTAGACTATGTGCATGTCTGTGCTGTGGCATCGCTAGGGGCGTGTGTGTGTGTGTGTGTGTGTGCGCACGCGCACACGTGCGTAACTCAGTGGTTATGGTACTCGACTTGTAATTGGAAGGTTGCCAGTTCAAGCCCCACCACCACCAAGCTGCCACTGTTGGGCCCCTGAGCAAAGTCCTTAACCCCGAATTGCTCAAGTTGTATTCACTCAATCGCTTTGGATAAAAGCATCAGCTAAATGCCATAAATGTAAATGTAATGTAAATGTGTGTGTGTTTGTACGTTCCTCGCAAAGATAATTATAGACAGAAACATTCACAAGAGGAGGATGCATGTGTGCACACACACACTTTAGGGTTAAGCATGGATAGGTATAGCTTTTAAACAACCAGAACAATTGGATTTTCAATGTGGTAAAAACAAACACAGACACAGACACAGACACACACACACACACACACACACACACACACACACACATGCGCTCTCTCTAGCTCTCCTCCAGACAGTCTCTTTTTCCTTCAAGCTCGGGTCTACCGGAGGTCTGGGAGCTTGGGGGTCCTGTGTAGTATCTTAGCTGTTCCCAGGACTGCACTCTTCTGGACGGAGATCTTGGATGTTTTTCCTGGGATCTGCTGGAGTCATTCTCCCAGTTTGGGGGTCACAGCCCCTAGTGCTCTGATTTCTACTGGAACCACTGTTGCATTCACGTTCCACATCTTTTCCAGCTCACCTCTCAGCTCTCGGGTATTTCTCAAACTTTCATGCTCCTTGTTCCTGATGTTTCTATCACTCGGGACTGCTACATCCATCATTACGGTCCTCTTCTGCTGATTGTCCACCACTACTAAGTCCTGCTGGTTAGCCATTACCGTTTTGTCAGTCTGGATCTGGACGTCCTACAGGATCTGAGCGTGGTCATTCTCCAACACATTTGGGTGTCCCACTTTGACCCCGAAACTTCCAGCCTGTACTCGGCACAGATATTTCCGTATACTATGCCAGCCACTTGATTATGGCGTTGCATTTACACTCTGCCTGCTGGCATCATGTGCTGGATTGTTTCAGGGGCATCTCTGCACAGCCTGTCTCTGGGGTCTTGTCTGGAGTGGTATATCCCAGCCTCTTGCATTCAGAGCTTTTTCCAGACACACAGACACACACTCACACACATATATATAATATTTCATGCCCGACGCCCCTGGAGATGATAATTTCATAAAGGTATAGAAAAAACAGTCCTTGAAAAAAAAAAAAAAAATCAAACTTTTTTTGTTTTGTTTAAATAAACAGTTAGACCAAATGCTGAGTCCAGCGGGTAGCCAGTAGCTCCAGTTTCAGCAAATCCGGTTGATTGGGTTTATTTGTTTGAATGACCCCTGTCCTCTGCATCACAGGAGTGCGAGTGGCCAATTAGGCAAACACACACAGCCTGTGTCTCCCCCTCTCTTATGTCCCGCTTCTCTTTCAAACTAAAAGGTCGGTGTTTTACGATGGTACCAGGCGTCCCGCAGGTCACCCGATGAGCCAGGCGTAAATTCACCCTCTCGGCTGGCGGCGTGGAGACCTTGGGGCAGTTGAGCAGCGGAGGGGTAAGTACCAGGGGGCGGGGGCACTGGAGGGGGCTATAATGTGCAGTGGCCCCTGAGCAGGCCCGGTCAAAGGCCAGAACCTGTGATCCAAAGTCCTGTTGTGCTGCGGGTCAGCGGAGAGGAGCACCCCCAGGCCTCTGTTTAGGCTCGCTTGAATTCCCCTAAGGGGAAACTTCCAGAAGCCTTTCTGCACTGATGCTAGCGCAGGGGGTCAGGGGTCTCGGGTCAAAGGCCAGGCTGGAGTTGGCCTAGCTAGAGATGGACAGGATCAGAGGGGCTTTAAGCCATTATTACCCTCTTTAGCCTCAAAACAAAAATTGCCGGAGGCTTTTCGCTCTACTGAGGAAGGAGAGGGAAGAAGGCCGAAAGCCCTCTGCAAAAAAACAACAAAAAAACAAAACAAAACAAAAAAAACACACCGTAGCATGCTTAATTAATACAACAAAATACGATTTAACAGAATTTAACAGAACCAAATACTGGAATGTTCTAGAGGCATAAACAGACCCTAAATAATTATGCGAAACTTTTGTTCATTCTCCATTCAACTCATGGCCTTCTGCTCCAGTTCCGAGCAGCAGAAATCCTGCTGCACTGATGGGCAGTGACAAGCTCAGGCTGAGACCCGGGCGGCTTCTTTTGTAATCAAGCATTAGGTGGTAATGTGATCCACATGGTTTATTATGGGACCGGTGCAATCAAGCAGGAGCCACATGCAGCCGTATGCTCTTGTAGCGGACGTTTCTGCTGTAATGGGCCTTTTAAGAGGTCTGGACACTTGTTAAAGCCGTCAGAGAAGTACAGTGAGCAGGAGTGTGTGTGTGTGTAAGAGAGAGAGAGAGAGAGAGAGAGAGAGAGAAAGAAAAAGAGAGAGAGAGAGAGAAAAAGCGCGAGCAGCGGAAGAGTGTGCCACGAAGAGTAAACGCAAAGGAGAGCGTACAGCAGACGGCGTGTGCAGCGCCTGAAGTGGAGTGTGTGTGGAGGAGAGGACGTTGTGTGTGTGTGTGTGTGTGTGTGTGTGCGCGTGTGTGCGCGCCAGCTCCGGGTTAGGACTGAAGGTGGAGGGATCTGAAGTTCATGTTGAAGTTGAAGAGGCAGGAGGGAGCTGGAGATCAAGACTAGCCGCAGGCTTTGATCCGGCCCGCCTGACACTTTCATGCTAGCGTGACAAGGATTGGTTGTGACCGCACATGTGCTGGGCTGTGCGTTTATGGAAGGGGTGATGGGGGCAGCGGGGTGAGAAGGATGCAGTGTCGCCATGGCTACTGCCCCTGCTCCAGTCTTACTGGGCTCCGGTTACCAGGAGGAAGTCAGCGTACCACGGGGACGTCTAATCATGTAATAGACTCCATATTGGTGAAACAGAAAATAAAAAAACAAATAAGGGTTCTATGTTAACTGATGCCTGATTGACAGGAAATACGAGTGTATGTGTGTGTGTGTGTGTGTGTGTGTGTGTGTGTGTGTGTGTGTGTGTGTGTGTGTGTGTACCTTCACATCTGATGTGTCTCTCTGGCAGTTCTTCCAGGCTCTGGAGATGGAGGAGAAGGTACGGTCTGCGTGATCAAACTTCCCTCCTTGGAAGTTCAGGAAAAAGGTGGTGAACGGCTCCTGGGAATTATCAGAAGACATGGAGTCGGCACACACAAACCCACGCCAGTGTGAACATGTCAGCACACAGAAACCCGCGCCAGTGTGAATACATCAGCGCGCACAAATCCGTGCCGGTGTGAACATGTCAGCACGCATGAACCTGCACCGGTGTGAACACGGCCCAGCTAACATGCCGCGTCACATCGTGTGAGGAGGGTCCACAGACACACAAACTTCTCATTCATCACTACCCCTCCAATGGAACGTTCTGGAATGACCCTATCCTGAATTTTAAAAATGGACTGATCTTGTGTATCTTTGTCCAAGCCACTCTGAGCGCTTCAGTGGATTAGGCAGGTCAGAGGCACAGTTGGCCATTACCCCCCACCCCCAGGCCAGAACGGGCTAAACCTGCATTTAGCTCAGTATATGACAACCTTCCAATAAACAGCACAGAATAAACTACAGAAAGCTGCGATTAACCTGGACATGTGTTAAAGGCACCAGGCCTGTATTACTGCCTCATTTGTAATCATGTTTAATCTTATTGAAACAGAATCAATAGTTCTCCCTCCAAACACACACACATTTACAGGCGCACACATGCACACACGCCAATGCGGAGGAGTGTCTCCTGAAACTCTGTGAGCTAAAGCATGAAAAAAACTGCCCTAATTACAGAGAGGATGCCCTGACTGAACCCCCCCCCCCCACGATCCTTCCTTCTCTCGCTCCCTGCTTCACTCTTTCACTCACCCATGTCTCTTTGTTTCTCCCTTCCTCTCTCCTTCTCTATCATTTTATCCCTCTCTCTCTCTCTCCCTCTCTGTGGTACAGGTTCAGTGCTCTACTGAGGTGTGCATTTCCAATACGGCAGCTGTGAGGCTGTTTACTGAAGAGCCGCTAGGATAAGCCGGATAATGATGGGACGGTCAATGCAATGGCCCCACGGGGAGCCTCCATGAAAGTGAGATACTGTAACAATTACAGCCTTCTCCACCAGAGGGTTAGTGACCTCTACAAGTGTGTGTGCATGCATGCATGTGTGTATGTGGGTGTGCACAATGTACTTATATATACCTATTCTACAGCTAACAAATACCTGCCTAGGGTACACAGACTATCTAGGTCAGGACAAGATGGGGCTAATTAGTGTAGGTCAGCAATGGTACAATACTCTGTATATAGTACTATGCATACAATACAACCACATACTGCATCTAATTATTGTAGTGTGAGATTACCAGTACAGGTATAAACTAAAACAGGCAGATGTGTTACATATTGAACGCAATAAAACATTTTACATATTAAAATAAAAACTAAAATGCCCTCTGAACAGTATGAGATATTACTGCAGAGTGTCTGCTTGCCGGAGGCGTCTGTGATCGTGAGCGAATGCCAGGATATGTGAGTTATGTGCTGTGCATTTGTTAGCATGCAGATAAGGCCCACATTTCACCACAGAGTTAATCACTTTGACTTAGCAGACGGGCACACACACCCCAATTATAAACAACAATTAGCAGGGATGTGTCATGCTGTAAATCACATGAAGAGCGGGCGAACGAACAAGCCTCTTTACGGCTCTGTGAGCACGGCGACGGCAGTCCGGACGCTTACGGTCCTGCTCGGTCGGTCCGCGCTCATAATGTGCAATTAGCACGTAAACGAATCACAGAAGACTGCATGAATGGTTCATTTAAACCAGGACATGTTCAGCACAGGACTCGAAGCAACTTAGAGTCGTGCGGCCAGGGTGGATAAAGTAAGACTAAACGCGGACAAACATGCCACACCCATGCCAGGCACAAAAGGGAAAAATCAGAAAAGTATCAATCAATCAGGTATACTGTGTGCGTGAGCATGTATGTGCACATGTAAGTAAGTGTGTACATACGTGTGAGTCTTTACTGTAATGTTGCGTGTGTGTGTGTATTTTTATAATAAGCATTTATGTACATGCAAATGATTAATGCATGTAACTGGTTGTGTGTGCGCATCATGCATATGTAATGATGTGTTGAACACAAATATATGTAATTGTTTGTATGTAATATTGGGTGTGTGTGTATGTGTAAGAGAGAGAGAGAGAGAGAGAGAGAGAGAGAGAGAGAGAGAGAGAGAGGGGGAGACACTTACAGTCCTCAGAAGCCACATCATAGTGAAGCTTGCCGTAGAGTAGTGTGTGCCATAGTGGAATTTGGGCACCTGTTCATCCTCCCATGATTCAAAGCGTTCAGTGAAGAAGGCGGCTCTCTTTGGATTCAGGGCACCAATCGGCTGGAGGGTGAGCAACAAGACAACAACAAAAAAAAAGCCAACAGAGTATTCTGTGTTAGGGGTGGATAAGATTCATATTAACGCACCAATGACACAGGCACAGATAACGCATTCAAATACTGCATTTATTACTCCAGAGGCACTCATTTTAATATTTCAATATTATTATGTTGCAGAATCTTGCAGGATCACATTAAAACAAGTGCCAAAAACATCTGATATATTGGCTGATGACTGTTAGTGTAAATATTTTATCGCAGGTTAGCCATGAGCTGACACGCTCTGCCCCAAACAGAGGCAGAAGAAAGGGGCAGACGGTGAGACAGTGCTGGAGGATGCACCGAGCAATGCGGCATGAATATTGGATGATGTTATTTTGAAGCTCGATCAGCCGGGGCTCTGCGTATTCTGCAGCTCCCCGCAGCCGACTGGAGCACAGGACCACAAAAAGAAATCAAACACACACACACACACACACACACACACTCGTGCATTGCTTAACGTGTAGCTAATGCTTCATCAGACTATTGACCCGGTGCATTAGTACCACATTGATCAGGGGAAAAAAACCACCAGATTTGGCAGCTGGGAAAATAATTATTTACATTCTCATTTAAAAAGAAGCTTATTGGCCTCCTCAATCTATATCATTCCGCTCTATTGATCACATCTACTCGTACGAGTACTATTACCACCACACACCCACCCACCCACCCACACAGGCCTTTAATCTAGTGGAATGTTTAAAATGAGACGGGGAAGAATGGAGATCAATAGGCTCTTTTATACTGTAGCTGGCTCATGAAAGAGCTCGTCCAGCATTCAGAAGGCAGTGCTGGTATCGATCCCTCTGGTGCTATTAGCATACAGGCATAAACCAAATATGCAAGAAGTAGCGTGTGTGTGTGTGTGTGTGTGTATGCACGTGTAGTGCAATTTGACATGATTTTTGTGTGATTTTTGTGTGCACTCATGCATGTGTGATGCATGTGTTCGTACAAGCATTTAGTGCAATATAGAGGTAGGATTATGCCTGATTTAACCATAAAAGGCCCATTATATTCCACTAACTCTTACAGTGTGATAATTAAATCTTGGCTAGAATCCTTTGATTGAGAATTTGTAATCTTAAATACCAACGCTTCAATTACAGTCATTTAAATGTAATAGACTCACGCTACACATGCTGCGATGAAGATTAAGCCTGTGCATGCGCGCGTGTGTGTGTGTGTGTGTCTGACAGTGATACAGCGTAGTATGGGGCTGTGCTGTGCACACATGCTGAATTAAACATTACACGGGCTTGTCTGATTTATAGAAGCAATAACTGCACCCTCATTACGCAAAGAAAAGAGCAAGAGATATAAAAAATGTCTGTCACGGTCTTTGGGGGGGGGGTACCTCCCGGGTCCGCTGTATTGTTTGTTCCTCTAAATGAGTAGTGCAATGTGGCTCTGATGGGATTCTGGTCGTGACAGTGATGTAGATCAGGGGCGTGGCCTCCTGGGACCAGCTCCTTACCCTATTCCCC
>NC_137501.1:28764665-28832165 GCF_041902795.1 Electrophorus electricus | reverse complement strand
TCCGCCTATGGACATACACACCACAAGCCATCAGCAACAACATTAATATATATATATATATATTAGTGACATTCTATGATTTTATAAGCCCTAACTCTGGAGTGTAATGTACGAACAGAAGCTCACACAGCTGTAAAGTACAGTGCTGGCTCGCATGTGGCCAAAAAAACAAATCACCCTCTAGCCCATTAAAACAAGGCCAAATTAGGGAATTCATCACTGCCAGGCTGCGTGATTGCAGTCATTATAGCTCTCTGAAGGAGCCTCTCCACAGAGTCAACACTCAGTGCTGGAAGAACGTTCAGATATGACGACGGTGAAGCCTGGATGTGCCATTCACACACACAGCCATGCACAGCTATTCTATTATGCTGCTATCAGTAATGCAGCATCCCAACAGTCCAGTGGCACTACCAGAACAATCAGACATGATCACACACCACTCATACAAACTCCCTTGTTGATGCTGATGACGGTCTGCAATAACTCTGGCATTTTCTTCTTCAAATGCAGGTCTGATCATAGCATTTTGACCTGCATGTGGGTGTGTGTGTGTGGATGTGCGTGCGCGCGTAAGCGCACGTGTGTATGAGACTGTGTGTGCACCTGCATGTGTATTTGCGTGTGCATATATACGGGTGTGTATGTGTGCGTGTGCGCATGTGTGCGTGCATTTGTGCTACATGCGAATTTGTGCCTGTGTGTGTGTGTGGAGCGCAGTTGTGCGTGCGTGCGTCTATGTGTGCATGCATTTGTGCGTGTGTGTGTATGCGTGCATGTGCGTGTGTGTGTTTCCTGTGTTGTTCTGAGTTCTCACTGCCCTGCAGGCATTGTAGACTCTCTATTTATTTCAGCCAGGGAGATAAATAAATGATGTGAATTGTGTTTGTGTGAAGGCAATTAGATTGTTATACCAACCCCCTGCCATCAACACACACACACACACACACACACACACCCCTTCAACACATTCATACACATGCACACACCCACTTTCTATCTCTATAACACAAATCAACACTCATCTACACACATTTACTCTCCCTTTCTCACACCCAGGTGTCAAACCCAAACAGACTAGGCTGCGTCATGTTACGTGCTGCTCTTAAGAACAGCTGGTGTTGCAAACTAGACACCAGACAACAAAAAGAAAACACAGAGAACAGAGGGACAGAAAGACAGACATGCAGAGAGACCCACAGGCAACTAAGTTAGTGGTTAGTGGTAGGGCAGCTGGCAGCAGGAGTGTTTGTGGGCAGGGCGTGGCTCCTCACCTGGTCTGAGGGAGGCCAAAGCTGGTTCCTACTCCCACCCTGGGGAGACAGTGTATGACCTTCTTCACCGTGACCACATCCGCAAAGTTGAACATCACCGCAGCTGGACAGAAACGGCCAATCAAACGCACAAAACGCATCACTTGCACCTTTCTGTTCTCACTTCCGACTCTTAGTCACGATGAACGTCAACTTACGTGTAATGCATTACGGTATGCGCATAAAGATGCCATCAGTAATCTTTATTGCTCTGTGTGTGTGTGTGTGTGTGTGTGTGGGAAAGGGATTTGATGCTCTTACTCCTGTTGGCCATGAAGATCTCCACGGCCGTGTTCTGCAGCAGGTAACGGCGGGAGAAGACTGCACGGATCTCTGCGAACAGCCATTTCCCATGCAAGCCTTCTGTGTGTGCCAAGATCTGTGCGAGAGAAATCACACACACACACACACACACACACACACACACACAGACATGAGTGTGGCAAGAGCGAGGAAATAAGCAAAAAGGGGAAGGAAAACAGAAAATAAATGGAGGAGAAAACCAAAGCTGAGCGCGGGGAGCAGAGCGGAGTATGGGAGTGGGCAGACGCAGCTCTGCCTCATCCATCAGGGCGAGCCGGCCAGCTCGCGGGCAGCACGATGGATGTGCCGTATTGATCAGCCCTCATAAAGAAGAGATTCTTTAAAGAGCAAAATGGGCTCCATTCACACACTGTAAAAGAAGGGACACTTCACTAAAAGGTGATCAGTAGAGCACAGTGGACCAAATCAATCAAATTTTAACCTCTGGATCAATACGAGCAAGACAGCCGGATTTTATCACTGCTGCCTGTGAATTTTCGCCTGTCGCTATGGGTGACGGTGTATGTCCATTGGCTAAATGTAAATCATTCATTGTTGTTTTATTTGTTTTAGTTGTTTTATTTCCCCCTGTCGCGTGTGTATCACACACTAATGCTCCAGATACACGGCAGCAAAGGGCCACAGGCCCCGGAAACTGCAGAGGGCCCGAGGAAAATCCTCAGCGAGGACGGGAACACAAAGCAACTGACGTGAGATTCGCTGGGCAGCAGCGAAGGCTCGTGCAGACACACGGTATCTTCAACCAGCCTGTTAATACGGAACAGCAGCGCGAGCAGAGTCAAGGTTGCGATACACGCAGTTCCCCGCAACGTCGTGAGAGACGGGTGACAGCGGCCTTAAAACGCCGCGCGCCAGAGATTCCTCGGAGGAGCGGGGAGACGTCGTCGGAGTAACATGTTCGGCTGCCCGTCAGGTGGCCTGACACGCGCAGATGCTCCGCTTTGCCGGCGCAATGCAGCTGCGAGTTAATCCTATCTTTAGCCTCCGCCGACCGGCTCTGCAACGGCGGGGCCTAATTACGGGAGACGCCCAGCGAGCTGGGGGACAGGCTGAATTAATCAGAGGTGTTCAAACGTGGCAGCTAGCGGATCGAGCTGGCGGAGGCGCTTGGGAGAACCCATTAGGGAGGCCGGGAGAGGAGAAGGGATAAGCAGCTGGGTCCTCCATCAGCTCTCGTGGCTGCCGACACCACCCGCCCCCCCCCCCCGCGCACCCCCGGCATGCACACTCCTACTCCCGTGTCTCCAGAGTTCAATTAAATGTGGATTAAGGCCAAAGCTTCGCCGCAGCAACGTCCCGCTCTGACACCGGAGGGGTGACGAGCGGCGTCGAGCCTCCTCGGCCTTCGTCCTCGTCCTCGTCCTCGTCCTCCTCACGGCGTGCCTGCCGAGGAGGTGCCTGAGCACTGCAAATGAGTCTGATCGCTGCGAACGCAGTCCGATCACTTCAGTACCGCTCTGCGTCCTACACAAGGATCAGTGCGCGTCTATTCTCCCTGTGCGGTCCGAGCTCTTTTGCCCTTTCCCGGTCCGAGTTTCAGGGCGGAACAGGGTCTGTTTATCTGCAGGATTCGTCGGGATTAAACGTGTAATGAAATGACGTACAGCTAAAGAGTCATTCTTCCTCTCACTCATCTGTGTGGGCCATTAAACACAGCAAGAGACACTAAACCTGCTGTTGCATTACTTATACACACACTGAGTGTTAAACAGGCACTAAGTCAGTACACACACTTCAAATTAGGAGGGTCTACTGTGATTCTATAGTAGCCGATAATGTGTCCATGTTTTTTGGATAATACTACGACGCATCTTACGGAAAAATACAAAAACTTTACAATTATTAAAACCTAGTCAATCCAGGCTATGAGAAATGGCTTATAATGGAGACCTCAAGTGAACTAGGACATTTCACTAAACACCAAATCATCAACACTGCAGACTGTTCTTGCACCCGAGGAAACAGGTCACCTTTGACCCAGAGTGCATTTTATGTCTCTACATCGCACCGTAGAGGCGTATTCTCTGCACACACACAGCGTATTCTCTAGACACACTACAGACAGAACTACGTGTGTGTGTGTGTGTGTGTGTGTGTGTGTGTGTGTGTGTCAGTTATTGAAAATGGTAAAAATACCATCAGATGTCACACAATCTGTACTACACCAAGCACTTTTGGTAATATTAATCAGCACCTTTTACTTACAGAAACAGGAAACACTGAGAGCCACACCAGAAAGACGACAAAGCACAGTGTGTTTGGGGGGTGTGTGTGTGTGTGTGTGTGTGTGTGTGTGTGTGTGTGTGTGTGTGTGTGTGTGTGTGTGTGTGTCAGTGTCATTGGGAACCACTCAACCTGTTTGGGGCTTGGAGGCAGTAGCTCTCATTTCTGAGTGGTGTCATTTGTCTCTGTCAGGCACAGCAATGAGTCTGAGATGAAGAAGGACACATCACACACACACACACACACACGTATGCTTGCTCTCTCTCTCTCTCGCATGCACACACACACACACACACACACACACACACACACACACACACACACACACACACAGTCCCCTTGCCAAAGGACCTACGCTGGGCGAACAAATTCTCCAAGCAGCGCGCACGCACACACGCACGCACACACACACACACACACACACACACACACACACACACACCAGGGACCGCTACTACGGACCATGTGCTCCGTCTCTGACAGAACTGAATGGAATTTAAAAGGGGGGGGGGGAATTAGAGAAAATGAGAGAAGGAGAGAGAGAACGCTATCTACACCTCTCCAAGATAAATGAGAGTGGGAAGTCTGCCTCTTCTGGGCAGCACGCACACGCTTGTGTTCGGGGAGTGATAAGAGGCTTCGCAGAGAGGAAGAGGAAACCGTGCCGGCTCACATGAACCTCACAACTGCGCCGAAGGCCTTTGTGAGCCTGTGAGCTCGACACAGCCGAGCAAGACCAAGCACTTCAGATTAAGGAGGAGAAAAAGAGGGACACAGAGAGAGAGAGAGAGAGAGAGAGAGAGAGAGAGAAAGAGAGAGCGCAAGAGAGGGAACAAACTCGCACTCGTGGTTAATGTGCTCATGTGCGTTTGAAGGAAAATGAGGTGATTGAGGTTCAATTTGTATGCTGTTATTAAGCTCTTCCGCCTGGCCAGCTGAGTTAAAGGATAACGGATGGGCTTTTTATTATTAGCTTTTGGTCAGATGAAGTGGCGTGGGCGATAAGGTGATGAAATTAATGAGGAGAAGGATGAGGGGTGATCCATCAACTTCAACTGCAGCGTAACACAGCCAAGGCCCAGAACAGTGGAGAACTCGATAGAATTCATAGGAATAAAACAGGAGAGTTATCAGAGAGGGATTAATGGTGTAGCCACACCCACCCACCCACACACACACCCATCCACCCACACACACACACACCCATCCACCCCCAAACCCACCCACCCACACCCACACACACACACACACCCACACCCACACACACCCACCCACCCACACACACCCACCCACCCACCCACACCCACACACACCCACACCCACACCCACCCACACACCCACACCCACACCCACACACCCACCCACACCCACACCCACCCACACACACACCCACACCCACCCACACCCACACCCACACCCACACACACAGAGCAGTGTTTCATACACTTTGGCGGCCCGAGTGTGGACACAATCACTGGGTTTCAGCTTAGGTAACTCTTATATTAGAAAGCTTTGTTTCACCATTTTCTTGCTAACTGATTGTTGGCCACATACCTGTCTGAGCTGTATGTGCTGCAGTAACTGAGTGCGACCCACTACGTCTGTGTGCACAGGTGCCTAGCCGGCTGACACCAGCATGTGAGGCGTTTAGGGAAAGTCAGTAAATTTTAAGTTGCAGCATCTATCATGTGTCTGAATTTGAGGCATTTAGGGGACATAAACTGTAGGTACAGAAAATAACCTTGGTTACACTCTCCCCTCTACACACTGGTCACACGCTATGCCACCAACACAAGTAAATTCTCCACCTGTGCAAAACACTGTACACACACACACACACACACACTCACGCATACACACTTTCTCTTAACATGCCACGCAAAATCTACCAGACGTCATTGTCACTTGTCTGGCTGAAATAAGAAGAAAACTCAAAGTCCCAGAGTTCCCGGTTCCTCACACAGCTTTAGCTGCAGCTGCAGCAGCCACCTGAGCCTCCTGTACTATGGTTATGGTTACTATAGTTACACAGGGGCACAGACATGATGCCATTCATATGATCTTACACAATCTCACACATACGCACACACACCCACACGCTGCTAGTTTGCCAAACCTGAAATATATCAATCAAATTAAAACAGTTTTTGTATAAAACATTGCACACTTAACACACATAAAGCTACATCACGGAGACCAATCCTGACACCCCCATTCCCACAAACAGCCAACACACACACACACACACACACACACACACACACACACACACACACACACGTTCTCTCTCCACATGCCATTCCCCATCAGTAAATGAGTTCATCAGACTAACGAGGGGGCGTGGTAAATCCACTTGCCTAACGATGTTTTGCCCAGCCAATCAGAGTCCCCGTCTCCACAGATGCAGGCTTTCCCTGAGCACTCTGGAGCCAATTAGGGTGGATTTGTTGTTCCGTCTGAGTGATACCAGTACTTTTGTAAGGAAGAAAACCTTTTTTTTTTTTTTTGCAGTATTTGCTTGTGAGGACAAAAAAAGGTCGAGGACTGTGGAGACACGGTGACAGAGTCATGGGACAAGGAGCACATGATCCCTTTCATCCCCACGCATTTTTTAGGAAAAAAAATAAATCACTCAGAAGAGGTCTGTTTCTGATGTATTCGTTTCCCCATTCCGTTAGAGTAGCTAATTCAAATTGAAAAAGCAATAAAATACATCAAAGAATTAATGATGAGCATGTGACTGTGGTGGGTTGTGGGTAAGGTACTGCTCCACTGCTTTTGTGGGCTGGGTGAGGGGATCCAGCAGTAACGCACGCTCCTACCCTGCTCCTAAACTCTCTCCTCAGACAGGTTTATGTCACAGCCTCTTGATTGATAGTTTAAAGTCTTTTTTTCTCCTCTCGCAGTGAAACAGCGCAGCATGTCTGCTGTACGTGGACCGAAACAGACGGCCGCCCAGTCAAATAAACACCAGGCAGCGGCAATTGGGTAAACAGACAAAGGTGTTTGAGAGAGAGAGAGAGAGAGAGAGAGAGAGAGAAATGGGGGGGGCATTGTATCACTGCCCCACACTCTCTGGAGGTATTTAGCCTGAAGTCTGTCTGACGGGATTACTGGACTTTTGTTTCTCATCACTGTGCTGGGCTGGCCAGCGGGCTCTCGCCTTTTCACTCGCTCCTCTTCTGGAGACAGCTTAGACTCACAAAAGGTGAATGACAGAGAGAGAGAGAGAGAGAGAGAGAGAGAGAGAGAGAGAGAGAAAGGAAAAGGGAGAGGGATAGAGAGAGAGAGAGAGACGGATAGAGAGAGAGAGGGAGACAGAGAAAGACGGATAGAGAGAGACAGAGAGATAGAATGAGAGAGTGAGGGAGACAGAGACAGGGCTAGAGAGAGAGACAGAGGGAGACAGACAGGTATAGAGAGAGAGAGAGAGAGAGAGAGAGAGAGACGGAGAGAGCGAATGAGAGAGTGAGGGAGACAGAGACAGGGCTAGAGAGAGAGACAGAGGGAGACAGACAGGTATAGAGAGAGAGAGAGAGAGAGAGAGAGAGACGGAGAGAGCGAATGGACGGCTGGTAGGTAGAGAGCTAGTGTGGAGTTGTGGGGTTAAGAGAAGTGGATCCTTTACCATAATGACTCATTAAACACTTGGCCTTATATTCAGGTTTCAGGGCTGCGCTAAAGCTCTGGAGGGAGAACACACACACAGCCGCACTAATGAATTAAACGCCTGACACTGTCATGACACACACCCCTTCTGCTGGTTCCATAGCATACACTTATAATGCAATACACAAATATTAATACAACTGCAGAGGTGTGGGACATGAAGCCGTGATGACTCGAAAGTGCCATTACAGCCGGTATCGACTCGACAGGTTAGTCGGGCAACAGTCTGTGTAGCTTTTGTTCGGACACTTTCCCGTTTACAGAGAGCGCATAACAGCGGCACTTTCAAATCAACTGCTGTTATCTCCAACTCGTCACAGGCGAGAAGGGAAGGAGCCATTAAACTGAAGAAAAGTGTCATTAGAGCGGTAATTACAGACAGATAAGAACACAGAGTGGAGCACCTAGAACGCAGCTCAGAGAGAGAGAGAGAGAGAGAGAGAGAGAGAGAGAGAGAGAGAGAGAGTTGAGGAGGGTGAAGTGAAAGGGGGAGGGAGGGAGAGGAAGAGAGACGAACTGAGAGAGGGAGTGAGATGGATAGATGGGGAGAGAGAAAGAGTGAGAATTAGAGAGGTAGGGGAGAGAGAGAGAGAGAGAGAGAGAGAGCGTGCACTATTCCAGCATCATGTCTTTGCAACATGTCCTCTTGTTCTTAGCCCTGTGTAACGCTCCAGCCCTGGGGGCCACTCAGGGTCAGTGTGCTCAGGAGGCGCAGGGGGAGGAAGACGAGGATAAAGGTGACACAGGGACGGAGAACAGGAGCGTGAAATTCGGCAGACATCAGCAAACGCACAGGCCCACTTTAACGGCTCTGGCGTCCTTCTGCAGAAAGCCAGCAGGCTGGGTGGGAGCGTACGAGGGAGACGACGGCCTCTCGGCGTCGGTGACGTCCGCGGAAACTCAAATAAAGTCTGTGGAGCAAAGTTCAACTTATACCGAGACAAGCCAAGCGCACGAAAATTCCATCCTGCAGCGAACACCGATGGCCTCGGTGAAAACGGTCGTATAATCCAACCAACTGGCAAAAGACCAACACAGAGACTCCCTAAAGCCAATGGAGCAAACACCTTCAAGGTTTAGCAAGGCACTGCCCCATCAAAACAACGACGACGACACCACCACCACCACCACCACCTCAGCGAGGGGTCCCGCGCTGCCCCATGGGCCTGCCCTCTGCTGCAGCAGGCTGGTTGAGGGTGTATGCTCCATGGGCAGGTCCCTCTGTGCCCGGTCCCTCACCCTGCTTCCCCCCCATCCCTCCCTGGGACCGGGGCAGGGCCCCAGAGGGGCCGGACCCCCTTAATCCCCCCATTGTCCTGCCTCTAATTGGATTTGAGAGGGAGGCAGGGGTAAAAGGGTAAAAATGTGGCACCCCATTTTCTGGACAGCTCTAGGGGGTAGTGAAGTTTTTAAAACCTGAAAAGGAATCCTCCGGGAGCTTAAGAGGATTGAAAGGTGACAGTAGCTGGATCAGAGTGTTTCAGACTGGCTCTTTAAGCAGGTAAATAGTATTTATGCGCCCGTTGCCACGGAGAGAGTTCATATTGGGGTATTTAAGACATATTTAAGGCATACTTCACAGGAGAATGCTAATACTGCTAATAATTGAGCCGATAGACACCAGTTAGCATACACGGCCCAAAACATCCAATGTTGCTGGAGATTTTTAAGTGAAGGATAAGGTTGGGTTTAACGCACTGCTGTAAAACCAAACAGATCCAGTTCACTTAGATTACTGTCATATCAGCCGGTTTTGTACAGAGAGTTCTGTTTCTAAGCATATGCAGGTAGTGTTGCGCAGCTTTCCTTTGCAATACCCTACTGGGTATTAGATCAGCACCACAGAGGAGAGGCAGCTGTGAGGTTCAAAACCAACGATCACACTCATAAACGTACAAGATCACGCACCTCAGTCAGTTCAAAGGCTAGTCAAACCCTAGCGGGAGAGCCAAATTACAAATGCGCATTTAGCAGTAGAGACATTATTATAAATACACACATCTGCATACACACACACACACACACACACACACACACACGCATGCACATCACACAGTGCTGGCTCCTCAGACAAGAAAAAGGATCAAATTCAGCAAAAAGGAAAAAAACAAGCAACATCTCCTTACACCCAATTTATTTTTCGCCTCCTCTCTCTTTCACAATAATGGCTCTAGTGACCAGTAATTCAGATCATTCACTCTGTGTGTTTTCACTGCTAGTAAAGTGGATCAGAAGGCTTTTGATCCAGTTGTTGCCTAGCAGAGTGAGTCATGGACCACTGAGCTCAGCCGGTCCCCACGGACGTGGCATTTCTACCAGACGGGACGCATCATTAACTTCGGAGAATCGGGGCACTGAGGAAGCACCAGAACCCTAAGGATACCAGATATCAGCTACGAGACGAGAAAAAAATGCTACTCCGCAAAGCACGGCCCAAATCACCTTCAAAACAGAAGG
Organism: Electrophorus electricus; assembly: GCF_041902795.1. Lineage (NCBI taxonomy): Eukaryota > Metazoa > Chordata > Actinopteri > Gymnotiformes > Gymnotidae > Electrophorus > Electrophorus electricus. The sequence continues at coordinate 28,822,179 of NC_137501.1, read as the reverse complement.
GCCTCTTGTACAGCGTATCACATAAAAACTACATGTAAGTGCGCAATACGCAGCACTGCACTGACAGACCATAGAGACAAACAACGCGGTCCACAGAGACAAACAACACAGTCCACTGTGCGAGTGGAGCGACTGGAACCGGCCGCCGGTACACTTCGTATTCCCGCGCAGTGTGTGGGAGCAAGGTGAGGCTGCAATGTGCACACAACCACACTCGGACACATTCAGCCTCCAGGAGCTGACCCGTCCATCAGGCCCAGGGGTGCTGGCTTGCCCTGCTGGATGAATGACGGACAGAAGATCAATGAGGATTGGGGGGGGGGGGGGGGGGGGTGATGAATCTTCTCCTCCCCGTCTGTGGGGAGAGAGGGAGAGAGAGTGCAGCAGGATCAGGTGCAGGGCTTCTCTGAAATGGTCCGGAGGCATGGCTCATGCTAATAATCTTCAGGGGTGGCGTCTAATGCATGAGGGGGCGGGGTCTAGTGCAGGAATGTTATTGATACTTCTGGAGCTCAGGATGAGTGGAGTTATTGATGTTCCTGTATGTGATTTGTTTTTCATATGCTTTTCTCAGGATTTCTCTCGCTGTTTTGGAAGCTGTTTTTTACTGTATGATTTCAGACTTTTTAGAATGGTTGTAGCTGCAATTTGACTAAATGTCATTGATACATCCCTAACAGACCAATGTCAGTAACACGACGTTCCAAGGGCACATGTGACTGCAGAGCTGAACTGTATAAACTATACTGAAGACACAACAGACTACCAGCAACACTGAATAAGCAGGGTTCATTCAGATATGAGACACAACTAAAAAAGCCAGTTCTCACTTATACACACACTGCTTAAGACTTGCAGTTTTATGAATCTACTCGCTAAATTATGAATCATTTTTAATAACTCTTCTCCAACTTAAACCTAACAGCAGTTGTGTTCCAGTGAATCCTGTCAGAGCAGAATTGTCCAGGCATCCTATTAGAGCTGTATGATCACATCATCCCGACACTAGCCAATTAGAGCTGTACAAGCATGTCATCCCGACACTAGCCAATTAGAGCTGTACAAGCATGTCATCCCGACACTATCCAATTAGAGCTGTACAAGCATGTCATCCCGACACTATCCAATTAGAGCTGTACAAGCATGTCATCCCGACACTAGCCAATCAGAGCTGTACAAGCATGTCATCCCGACACTAGCCAATCAGAGCTGTACAAGCATGTCATCCCGACACTAGCCAATCAGAGCTGTACAAGCATGTCATCCCGACACTAGCCAATCAGAGCTGTACAAGCATGTCATCCCGACACTAGCCAATCAGAGCTGTACAAGCATGTCATCCCGACACTAGCCAATCAGAGCTGTACAAGCATGTCTTCCCGACACTAGCCAATCAGAGCTGTACAAGCATGTCTTCCCGACACTGACTAGTTTATTGACCAGAGCAGAAACCAGGAACCTCACACACACAGACCTCATCTTCATCTTTAGTCACAAGGCCAGAAAAAGATGACTATGAAGATGTGGTGCAAACAAACCAAACGCGCACGTGTGCGCACACGCATGCTATTGCTTTCATCCAGATTCATATCAGAGGGCAGGATCAGTAACCTCATTCATGTTGAATGATCTCATCTGAACTGGAAGTTCATGCAGAAACAACATGTCCTTTCCACTTGTGACGTACGCTGAAAATGAGGACACAGGTTCATTCAGCCTGTGACATCACGTGCCAGGCTGGCGTGCCGCTCTGTGCATGTCTCCGCCCCAGTCTCAAACAGTCTACATTTGTCTCCGCATTGCATGTGAAAGCAAACAACCCTGCCTGTTCCTCACTGGTAATTATGAGGTGTTTGATGGTACCACTGAATACAACTGGTTAAACACCCCCCCCCCCCCCCCCACCGAAGGCAAAAAACAACAACAACAACAACAACAATTTACAGGGACTATCTGTTGCTGCTTCATAGAAACAGCGTTCTGAGCTGAGGATATTTCATTAATCTAAAACACTGGAGATCTGAGATCTGGCTAAGTAACGGGGAGTGAAAATGATCAAAGGATGGGAGATGTATATACCACATGTGAGAAAAGAGAGAGAGAGAGAGAGAGAGATCTGACAGAGCAAAGAAGAGCAGACAGAGATATGAAAGGGAGAAATTATATATATATATATATATATATATATATATATATATATATATATATATATATATATATATATATATATATGAGACAGAGAGAGAGAGAGAGAGATATTCCAAATTTCCAAATATACAGAACGTTTCGGACTACGGTCCTTCATCAGCTGTGCAAGAAAAATGCTTTTGAATTAGTGTGTGTGTGTGTGTGTGTGTGTATGTGTGTATATATATATATATATATAAATATAAATGTTACATATTGTCTGGGACAGGCAGACGTTTAATAACTTCCAGGTGTTATGATTTCAGTCACAGCAAAACAGAAAGTGAGAGGAATAAGCAGGGATGGAGGGATGGATGGAGGGATGGCGGGATCCCAGCAGGACAGGCCATGTCAGTGGTGGGAAGCACTGTTGGTAACAGTAAGGAGTCGGGGCTGTAGAGGGGTAAACACGAGAGTCACGGCTGATCTTCTCAGCCTCATTGATAATGACGTACCTGCTAGAGCTGCCGTTAGCTTGTGCACACACTACTTAAGCCTAAGTGGAAAATCAATAGTCTGCTCAGGCCTGTCACTCTCTCTGGCAACCGAAGTCCATGGTCATTCACTCGGCAACCGACTGAGGGGTAGGGGTGTGTGTGTGTGTGTGTGTGTGTGTGTGTGTGTGTGTGTGTGTGTGTGTGTGTGTGTGTGTTAGGGTCCATGTGCATGCGTGTGTATGTGTGTGTGTGTGTGTGTGTGTGTGAGAGAGAGAGAGAGAGAGAAAGAGTGAGAGAGAGAGAGAGCGAGAGAGAGTTAGGCTCCACGTTCTAACTGCCACTGTCTGGTGTTTGTAGGACAGGACCGAACTATTCTACGGAAAAGAGCATTACTATCTGAGCTACATCATCCATTCATCCCTCTCTCCCTGTCTATGTCTCTACCCTTTCCACATTCCCTTTTTAGCCAATTCCAGAGCACCCTTTCCTCCATACAGAGGACAGGGCCAGACTGTGGATGAGTCATGCGCACAGTCACAAACATGCAGCCCAGACTCAGAGATCAGACGGCCTTCAGGAAGATCACAGCAGTGTGGAGGCACTAATGCAGCACAGCCATATATTCAAACAAGCCCACTACGACTCAACACACTAGATCGAGCAGATCCAGGTGCACGTACAAAGTAGGCGAAGACGCTTGCAGGATTTTTGTATCATTTTGCTGAAGGACAGATTATGAATGGAACCCTATTAACTTGGTGTGAAACAAGCCAGTTTCTTGAGAGGAAAAAAAAAACAACAAAAAAAACCCCTCTAGTTTCTGATGAACGCGTGCGATTTGTGTGATTACCAAACAGCAGCAAGCTCAAGCTTCTGAAAGCTGGATCCTGTTATGTATTACATGTCATTTAACTATAAGCTTTCCAGACATAACACTTCTTAAGCAGGAGAAAAAAATGAGCACTGTTTGGCCTGTTGTGTGTTTTCTGTTCACTTGTGTTTGAAAAGGTGGTAGCCACAGTGTGTCCTCAGTCTGAGAATCTGTGCTCCGGGCCTCACCTACTCACCAAACATTAGTTTGAGTGAAAATGTAATGCATGCTGATGTCTGAAGACATATGCTCTGGGCCCTCGACATCATAAAGACCAATCACAATCATCGGAGGAACTTCAGATGACCAATTACAGACTGGCAGAGCATTCCACAGATTCAGCAGGAGCTGGAGAACGAGAGGAGGGGGCAGTGGGGAATTGTGGGTAAGTTGGGGGTGGGAGGAACAGGGACACGCAGAGGCGCCCATCTGCTCCATGACCTCACCAGATCTGCCTGGCAGATGCGGAAAGACCTGCCAAGCAATTAGTAGCACCAGTTGATTTCTTCAGAGCCGTCTCCTAAGGGCCAACACAGCTGGGGCCTCTACTGTGTGTGTGTGTGTGTGTGTGTGTGTGTGTGTGTGTGTGAGTGAGTGAGAGAGAGAGAGAGAGAGAGAGAGAGAGCGAGCGAGAGCAAGGGTAAGCTGTTGGCTCCCTCTCAGATTTCTAGTGCAAGGTTAAAAAAGGCTACAGACTAAAAGCACCTTCACTCACCCCCCCCCTCCCCACGCTCTCTCTCTCTCTCTCTCTCTCTCTCTTCCCCCCCCCCACTCTCTCTCTTGCTCCTCCTCCTCCCCATTATCTGTCGGTGGGAAGTAGGAAGCGTGCTAACGTGGGCTGACATGAGCAGAAAACGGGTCCAAGTCTTCTTCACGCATGGTGCTGCCACATACTACTGGAGGGTCACGGGGCCGACTCACGGGGCCACCAGCCTAACATGCAACTCCTCGATAGCTGTGGTGAATTTCATAGGTATTGCACAAGTGATTTTTAACAAACAACGCTGAAATACTCTACTGGCTTTGGTGTACTAATCCCTACTGAAAGTGACAGAAGATAAATCGCCATACGTGACGCACCAGGATTGGACAGACGTGATAGAAATCATGCCAGAGTAGGAGAAGGACAGGGCAGAACGTGAGCAAGAGGGTAAGAAAAACACCGGAAGAGAGACAGAGAGAGAAAGACAAAGCGGGAAAGAGAGAGAGAGAGAGAGAGAGAGAGAGAGAGAGAGAGAGAGAGAGGGACAGAGACAAAGTAGGAAAGAGAGAAACAGGCTTATCGGACACTGTGCAGTGCCTCAAGAGGATCAGAGTTGAGATGTCAGATCAAAGAGGTGCATCTTCACATCTTCCTGCCCCCTCTTTCCATTTAATAAGAAAAAAAACCCTCTTAGGCTCCGAGAAGACATTCAAGAAAGAGCAAAGCAGTAAGAGGCCCCAGCATCGCTGTTGTGCCTTCTGAGGATTCATCTCCAGCAACTACGCATGCTTGGTAACAGTGCAACAACGGAACACCGGCTGGCCCTGGAAAGGTTGAAAAACCGTGCGCAACTATACCGTGTTTACCATGTTCCATTGGGGGCATTTAAACACACTCAAGAATTTTTGTTCTGTGTCCTTCATTTTATTCTATTACTCCTAAAACAAGTAGCAAAGCACGGTGCTAGAAATACCATCGATTGTTTCTCGTTCGACTGATAACAGGGTCCTGTGGAATTAGAATTCTGTAGAACAACCATAAAACATGTGGTAATGCTTCATAAGCCTTAAAGAGCAAACACAAACCCATTTGATCCAACCTCCCTCAGGTAGCAGGAGATCTTTAGGAGACAGATTCACTGCGAGGGACCTGGTCTGAGCTCTACACGCAAAGGTAGTTCGCTCCAGTTAGTCAACGTGTGCGCAGTACTCACTAACAAAACAACAACAAAGCATTAGCCCAACATTTTGCTTTAAAACCGTCTCTTCATGTAACAGTTGCCCTGCATCCTAGCTTGTCCCAAAAGATGACCGGCCATATCATTGCACACGCCCTCCACACTTTGTTTCTATAAAAGCCTTAGTGTGTACTGACTTGGACAGTCGTAGTTTTGTAAGGGGAGCTCATGCCATCAGGGCCTGTCTGATTAGCACAACCTGGATATGGCTGCGATATTTAAACCATCTCCTAGTGAAAACACCATACGGAAGGAAATATTACATTATTTACACATGACTCATTCTGCAGTTATGAATGATTTAGAGGAAAAAGTTAAAACCACACCAGCCCTAATTTTTTTCCTCATCTTTAAAATAAATCAAATGGTATTTTTGCATAAACTATACATCAGTTTTATCTCAACAGACTGTAAATTATTGGCATCCTGTTCACAGTGAGCTGTTTAGCATAAACTCAAGAACTGAGTGATTAGACCATCTTTCCCAGTCCAAGAGCCAACACTTAGCAATGAACACAAGGTTTGATTTATTTACTCTGGTTTTACTAAATCAGAGTCATTCAAACTTTGCCTGAACTACCGTAATTCAGAACATTGACCTTAAAACAGCTTTTGTCTGGAGCTAGTGCAGAGCAATGCACCATCATGCACAATTTCGAATTTACCATATAAAATTGTAAATTTTAAGTAGTAAATTATTCTCAATATGTAATGGTAAACAATGGTTTCTAAAAGTAGAAGTAGAATAGTTATAATAGATACCAAACGACTAACTGTTTTAACCCTGACAAACCTTACTAGGTTAATATCAAGGCATATAAGTCTTATAAGACTGCAACTAAAACGGATGTTCAGACAGAATAACTGAGAATAACTCACACAACTAAGACTGCAAACCCCTGAGAAATAGCCTAATGTAATAAGCTTATCTTAAACTGCACATTTTGTTTTTGGTGACAGTAGTATTTGGTAAGTTGTCCTTTAAAAAAAAGAAGCAAACACTTAAATAATCAAATTTGTACAATTATAATAAATAAGAGTTTTAAAATGTACTTTTGATTTTGTTTAATTTATAAGTTTATATGTAATAAATAATTGTATTTTACAAACCTGCCCTTTAAGAATAGTGTGCAAATTAGAGGAACTAGGTTTAATATATTAAAATAATTTATTATAATATAAAACTCTATATATATATATATATGTATATATATATATGTATATATATATATATGTATATATATATATATATATATATATATATATATATATATATATATATATAAAGAGAGAGCGAGAGCGCTTAATCGAATAATAAAATAATTAGACAACTCTTAAGAATTTGTTATTAGTGATTACTGATTACTCCGGATTTAAGTACGAAACAATTAAACAACGCCGCAAATTTCCGAAGTATTGCCAAAAAATTGCGTTCGGACAAAAATGACGGTTTGTGAACTGCGGAACGAACATAAATCGCGAGCACACAGAAAAGTAACAAGGTGACTGCCAAATTTGCAACTTGACTTTGGCTTTCGCAAGGATAAACCCAAATGGATCAATACCTCGCCACTGCTTTGACTCTCAATCTAAGAGGGACCTCAGAAACTTTTAGACTATTGCGCATTTACTATTGCGCATTTCCAGGCGACATGCCCGTAAGGGGAAGCTGATGGACTTTTAAGTGATGAAACATGAAGTCTTCGGTGATAAGAGGACTTCAATTACCACACCACAGAACACCCCTTGGTAAATTATTCATCACGGACACGGTTCACTGCCGATAAAACGTTGAGAAGATTAAAATAACTCACTAGCGAGCAAATGGAAACGCAGAGGGAAACTAAAGGTGTTATTAATGCAAAGAATTCGGACAACTCTAAGCAAATAAGGGGTTAATTACATAAATGTATATAGCGGTAATGATGTCTGGAGGGATTACATATCACTATGTGCAGCCTGCATGCTGTATGTAATGAGACTGCTTTTAAAAGGCCATATAGACCGAAAAAAACAGTCAATGTGCAACAAAATCCCCAAATTATTACTATATCAACTTAAAGTTCAGTATGCAAAAAACAAAAAACAAAAAAACAAACAAACAAACAAACAAACTATAAGAAGTTACAATAAATTATTTCTACAATAAATACAATAAATAAACGCAGGTGAGGCCCGGTTCGTTCAAGCCCGTGGTAAAGATACAACGCGCGCGCCCCTTTATTCTTTTCCGACGCATTATTCCAAGAAGGAGCTCGTGCAGCCGCAGCGAAGCGTTGCTAAGACCCCGCGTGACTGCTCCCTACGTGTAAAAGCGTTTTTTTTTTCTGACTCAGTGTGATCTAATGTTGATAACGTCGATGCTTGTATCCAAACCTTAACGTTTAATAACGTTATTGTGAATAGGAATTAGATGCGTAAGTAAATTTAAATGTATATCTCCAATAACCACACACAGAGTGAAACAGGATCGAGGCACAGCTATATGAAGACACTACTTCGTGCTGAAAACTAAATATGAATATTACAGTAGGAAAATGTCAACACCGAAAACGAAGGACTTCCAAAAATAGAATGAGGGATTTCAGTGCCACATAGCTAAGAGACAGTAATTATGTTTCGTCAACGTGACCTATTTTACACCACCAGACTACGTTTGATAATATCAGTAAAAGCGGAAAAAAGTCTTCAGACACTTTAAAATTTAAGGACATATATTATTTTTTTTTTTTGTTTAAAGAAACTGCATAAAACATTCAAAGGTAAAAATAAAACTGGAGGGGTTCAATACGAAATTACACTTCAGTGCCCTGGCATAAATCTTTAAAGGGAAGGAAAAAATCGTCGGTTTGGTAAATCGCATTTAAGCAATTAGTCCAGGGCTCCTTAAAAAATAATAATAAATAAATAAATAAAATTAAAAAAAAGGTAAACACCCACTCCATCCATGTAACAAACTCGTAGGGGTTTTTTTTTAATTAAAAATTACTATTGCATAATGCAAAGAAGCCACAAAGACAAATTGCAACGGTGTAACATCAACGGTCCTTAAAAAGCGCAACTGCTTAGCTGGTCTTGGCTGGAAAAGGTGCCCGACGCGCTCTGAACGCAGCCTGCACTTCCCAACCTGCGGCTCGGCGCAGGATGTTGAAGAGGAGTGCGTGTCTCCCGCGGGTTAGGCTGTGATTGGCCAGTGGCGCTGACAGCTCCGCCGGTGATTGCAGGAACGCAAGCCCGACCCCCTTCGGTGTCGCTCGAGGACCATTCATAAACTAAACAAGTCCAGCGCTCGTTGCTGAGTCTGGACAACCACACGCGAGGGCGAGGCGGTAACGCACGGTTTTCACGCGCAGGAGTGGGAGAGATGACATAGCGGTCAGCGATTCAGCGCGCAGCTGATGTAGTCTCGGGGACGGGCAGAGCAGTGCACACACGCGGCTCTCACAGGTTGATTTGGACATTACGTCGCATCTCTCTCCGTCTCCTCCTTCAAACTGACGTCTATCCCGCGGTGGGCGCAAACTACTTCTCCATTTCTCCCCCTTGTTCAAAGCTCTGCCTCGGGCTGTACCGGTAAGCATTGGATCCCTCAGCGTACTGCGAAACTCCGGTGTACAGCCCGGACCTCTGCCCAAATATGATAGCGACGCAGGCCAAGCTAGTTTACCAGCTGAACAAGTATTACAACGAAAGATGCCAGACGCGCAAAGCTGCCATCGCCAAGACGATCCGCGAAGTGTGCAAGGTGGTGTCCGATGTCCTGAAGGAGGTCGAGGTTCAAGAGCCTCGTTTCATCAGCTCTCTGAGCGAGATAGAAGCGCGATATGAAGGCATGGAAGTAATTTCTCCCAACGAATTCGAAGTGGTACTTTACCTCAACCAGATGGGAGTCTTCAACTTTGTGGACGACGGCTCCCTGCCTGGCTGCGCGGTGCTGAAACTCAGCGACGGCCGCAAACGAAGCATGTCGCTCTGGGTCGAGTTCATCACCGCCTCGGGATACCTCTCGGCCCGGAAAATCCGCTCCCGGTTCCAAACTCTCGTGGCCCAGGCCGTGGACAAATGCAGCTACCGCGACGTGGTTAAGATGGTGGCGGACACAAGTGAAGTGAAGCTGCGCATTCGGGAGAGGTACGTGGTGCAGATTACGCCCGCGTTCAAGTGTACGGGGATCTGGCCTAGAAGCGCAGCACAGTGGCCCATGCCGCACATACCCTGGCCCGGCCCGAACCGCGTGGCAGAGGTAAAGGCCGAGGGCTTTAACCTCCTTTCTAAAGAGTGTTACTCACTAACTGGAAAACAGAGCTCGGCAGAGAGCGACGCCTGGGTCTTGCAGTTCGCCGAAGCCGAAAACAGACTCCTGATGTCGGGCTGCCGAAAGAAATGTCTGTCCATTCTTAAGACTCTGCGTGACCGTCACCTCGAGCTGCCGGGACAGCCACTTAACAACTACCACATGAAAACCCTCTTACTGTACGAGTGTGAGAAACACCCGAGAGAGACCGACTGGGACGAATCCTGTCTCGGGGACCGACTGAACGGTATTTTGCTGCAGCTCATCTCGTGCCTGCAGTGTCGCCGATGCCCACATTACTTCTTACCAAATTTGGATCTGTTTCAAGGAAAGCCGCACTCGGCTCTGGAGGCTGCGGCCAAACAGACGTGGAGACTGGCTAGGGAAATCCTTACAAACGCGAAAAGTTTGGACAAATTGTAAAAATGCACGATGAGACCGTGGACATGTTTTGACTCGCAGCGTCATTCGGTTTTAAAATCGCATCACTTAAAGTGGAGACTGCGGTTCTCTAAAGCAACGAGACAAAGACGGAACAAAACACAAACGCAAAACCTTTGCCAAGACGCAAACGGGACATTTTGCCAGAGAGAAAAATGAAGGTACCTTTTAACATAATGTAATGACTTTCTTGTTTGTTCTAATTGTTTCACAAAGTGAAAAGATTATTTAAATACATGCAGAATATCATTAATTGCAAAATTAAAAATGTAGCGTGCCAAGTTTAACTTTTCCATTATGTGACCCAAAAACGAAATGTTAATAAAATCGAAAGAAAATAAATCTGAAACTTGGCATCTGTCATTCCTGAAAATCAGTAAATATTAAGGCCATGTGCATTAAAATGTAAGGTATCATTAATCCCGGAAGGAAGTTAGTATTGTACAGCAGAAATGCGCATGTATATTTTATATATTTAATTTTGGCCTTATAGCCGTGCGGATGTTTCAGTCCACGCTTTATCTAGATTTAATATGATTCAAACTGATCTGTTCAACACTACTGTTGAAGCAAATATAGAGCTCCACAAAATAAAGGCAAGGTAGCGTTCACCACGAGCACAGACCTTCCGTGACCGCGCGGCCCGTTGCTGAAGGCGCCACGGTATCTCGTACAACAGCGCAAATAAAAAGTAAACGCGGTACTTAAAACAGAGACATGGAGTAAAGTTTATACCTCATGCACACACAACGAGGACGAAAACGCACGGTATGGCTCGCATACCGACGGTGTCCGATTAAGCACGGACGTTTCTTTGATCACAAAACCAATTCCGTGAGAAAGCAAACTAAATTAAAACAAAAATAACATTTTAGCCACGGCAGAGGTGCAGTTATTTTTTTCTCCTGTTTTAAAACATGGTACGGAGGAGCTAACAAATCTAATTATATTTAAATAAAGACATTCAATTTAAGGCTTTATATTATTTGGTTGAATTAATACATTTAAAATGAAGACAAGTGTTAGGTGCTGAATGACGAATTATTATTATTAATAATAATATTTAAAACAACATTAATAACAACAATATTATTATTATTATTATTATTATTATTATTATTAATAACAATAAAATGGTTCAACACGGACGGACTTTTTAAAAGATTTTTAAGTGGACAAAAGAAGGAAAACGTTGCTAATTTTTTTTTTTTGTATCTATTAAGCGATGTAGATATTTATTACAGAAACACTATACGAGCAATAAATTGCTTCGGCATATGCAAAGTAGCTTGTGAATTTGAAAGGAAAGCATACACTGAATGAGACAGAAGTAACCGAGATCTGCGGAGTCAGGCCTAGCTGCGCCAGCCATCCTTTCCACGCAAGGTTCAGTGCAACACACGAGCCATCGCACAATCCCAAACTGCGCTTTAGCCCAGCAAGCATGAACGATGCCTTGTCGACTCAAATGTCACCTCTTCAGACACTCCACCTGACGTCGTCAGTAAGACATCGAGTGACAGTTATAATTAAGGTTCATGTTGGCCTTCGCGCCATGTGTTATGATTAACACAGAGACACTCCTAGCACGCCTTGCGGAGAAATGCAGGCGTTTTCCCCGCATCCAGCAACCAGAGCGCTTGTAGTGCGCGCTCGAACCCGATAAAACCTAATCTCATTCCGAATGCTCGTGCATAATTTATAGTGAAGTAGAACAAACAGTTTATGCCAGTCAAACAACACAATAAGCGATACCTGTACACAAAACCAAGCCACGTTTAAATTGTTTTATTTTGTTTTTCTTCTAACTGTTTAATCCGAGAATGCATACTGGGAGTGCTGGTGGTTATTCTCGTTGGGAACAATTTTTAATTCTCGTTTCACGTGAGGAAATGTGACATCTGGATGAGTTTTGGATCAATGAGTCGGTGCTCCGGCTCTTACCTTGGGATCGATTTTCTTAAAGCTGGGTTCTTCTTCATCCACCTCGAAATAGAGCTCAGCGGCTGTGATGGACAGCGTGCCCTTCACCACGAGGGCAGGAGCGACCAGCTGCGCGCTCGTGCTTAGGTTAACGGGGCCTGCGAGGTAGTGGAGACAGAGGCGATCAGAGCCTGCGCGCGCGCGCGCGCGCGCGTGTGTGTGTGTGTGTGTGTGTGTGTGTGTGTGTGTGTGTGTGTGTGTGTTCTCTTCCCCTTTCCCTCCCTTAGCTGAAACTACCATTTCTAAGGGCGACAGTGTGTTTAAGTAAACATATAAACTCAGGGCACGTATCGATTTTCGGATGGCCTTTCTCTGGTTTTAATAAGGCTGTAACAATACATTAAAACGCGCCCCCAAACTAAAATGATACTCAGGGTAACCGAAATGCATTTCCAACTAAATATGAAGGCAATACAGCGAAAGACTTAATGTCAAAACAGAACTTATTAAATTCTCTCACCTATGAAATATTTCTCACTGCAGATTTGACTATAATAATGACATGTTCAGGACTCCTCTATAAAGACTACCAATGACCTATTTTATTCTACAAAAAAATGACAATACGGTAGCGATTCGTATGTTTCGCTGACATTAGACTGCGAGTCCAACCCAAAAGGATACCTGTTTTTTTTAAATATTCGATGTTAATGAATCAAACGATTCCTGGAAGTCATTTTTATAGTAGAGGCATAAACGAGGGCCAAACGACGCGTCCACCCATGAAAGAAACAAAGTCCGCCTGGTCAGAAAGCAAAACCCCGCTGTCAGTCAGCGCGCATTGATTGCGGGGTTTGGCGAGCCCTGTTTAATCTCTCATCAATCTTAATTTATGCCAGAACGACAATGCGCGCGCCGCTCGGGGGAGTCTCGCGCTCCCCGGCCCCGTTCTCCACGTGCGCTAACGCATTGTGTTTGCAGATGTGCCGTGGCTGTCAGGCGAAGCGCCGCGCGCAGGCTGATTTCCCCAAACACCCTTCCGTCAGAAGTAGATGGCATAAACAGATATGTTCATTTGCCAGTCGCTCGTGCCCTCGGAGCATTAACATGTAATCCGAAGGAGAAATTATTATTCCCCCCCCCCCTCCCCCCTACACACAGACACGCACGCACGCGCTACAAACAGACATTCAATTACACCTGGATGAAAATGCTGGCGACGAGGGGAATCTCGGGGTGGAATACGACCGAAACCCCAGGACGATTTCCACTTCATTTCAGAAAGCGTGTCATTTTATTAGGTCTGGCCACCCGCTTAATCCCGCCGACAGCACGCACATATCTGCAATACTTACGACGCTCACACACGGGGAGGACCGAATCTGGAATCCGATTAGCCTCAATTTTAACTCTGAGGCAAACATTTAGGCTACGTTTACATGGTTTATCTGCATACTTCGAGACTGATTGAATTAAAACCACATTAGACAGGGGAAATGAATACGTAATGTACTAATTAATGATCATATCTAGGATAAATACAATTTGTATATGCTTAGTTTTTCGCCGTCTGTACGTTAATTTCCATCACACATAAACTACGCAGATTATATACCCCTCCATCAGAGGCATAGTACAATACTCTCGAAAAAACACAATGCAACACACACACGAAATCGCACAATACAAGTAGTAACACAAGCAAAAGGCTGCCTTAAATTACACGGTCAGGTAAACGGGTAACGCACGGAGATGGCGTGGCGGATCACCCTAGCGGGCTTCTTAAACCCAAATTTCCAATTGACCGCTGCTACAGTAACAATAATTAATGTTTACCTATTCATATAAGCTATTTTCAGTTACGAGGTAATTAACAAATGTTACGAGATAATTAACAAAAACAGCAATCTAAAAGAGAACTTCATTTCAGAAACTGCACAAATATTTAAGGTTACCCTTAAACATAATGTTTTTAATAGTAAAACAATCCAATTTTAAAGTAATTAATTTTTTTTTTTAACCCAAAAAGAGGTTTTTGAAACGCTTTCCTCCACACGTGTTCTTGAAGACTGCTGCGCCAGCGCCACCCTGATCAGAAGGCGGTAATGAGGTCGGTTTGTCACCGATAACGGCGGGCGCCCGGGCCGCATGCGCTCATTAACGGCTGGACACCGTGGCCTCAAAGCACCGCACGCGCTGCCAGGCAGGCAGCACGAGGGCGCGAGAAGGGGAGGAGAAGGAGGAGGAGGAGGAGGAGCAGGAGGAGGAGGAGAGGTGCGCTAAGCGCGTGATGGGGTGGTGGTGCGGTTTGGAGGGGGTTGAAGCGGATGCGCGGTGCTGTTACCTGTTAGGGTCTCCAAGTCCTTCTCTTCCAGCGATGACAGCGTGTCATCGTCGCCGTCCGACAGGCTCTCGTTCTCCGCGCTGTGGTTGGCCAGCGCCTGGTTTCGGAGGGGCCGTTGGCCTTTCAGGATGTCCTCCTCGGGAGCTGCAGGAAAACCAGCACGTCGTTGCGTTATCGCGTTTCTAAGTTTTGTGTAATGCCATTTGTCTCGGCGGGGCGAGTGGACGACGCAACAAAAAGAATAAGAACGTTTAAATATTTGCTCCCGTGCTATAAGGAAATTATAAATGATATTTCTTAGCATTTTTTTATTTATTTTAACTTTACTAAATTAATGTTTTGGAACAGGATATTATGTGGTAAAACAGTATTAAAAAACAAAAAGCCCTCGAAACTATGAAATCGCAACAAGATGCAATTTACACCTCAGAAAACTGTAAAGTAAACCAGTTGTGCTTTACGTCTTCGTATAAAAAGGAAAAAGACAAGAAAGAAAGGAAGAAATACATAAAAAAGAAATTTAAAAATCTCAATGGTTTCAATATGATACTTAAATCTTTGTTACCTGCTTGATGGCTCATTTTAAATAATACACAAACAAATGTATATAGATATGAAATTTCCAAAAGGAATATATTTACAAATTACAAATATTATCAAACAATAAATCACATGTTTTGCACTTTATCAAACTGCAGTAGTTTCAAAAGCAATTTTTTTTTTGGTGGGGGGGGGGGTTGGCTTGTTTTGTTTTTTCCTCTGTTCTTAATTACTCTTCTTCCACATCAGATGAAAACAGATTATGCATAAACAAAAGTCGCGAGCCAAGGCGTCATCCAGCGCCTCGTGCCCAGAACCCCAGACGGAACGCGAGGGGCCTCCGCGTTCTCGCTCCCCTTTTGATTGCAACTGTACTTGACTGGAGGTTCCGCACAGATTATTTAAGAAAAACGGTAATCTGTAAACATTTACTGAAGACTGCGTTCCCTAGCGCCTCCGAGCCAGCCGTCAGCGCGTGCACTGCCAATCGTTCACGGACATAAACGCAGAAATGCGACAATGGCACTTCCCGCCCGGTCCCTCCGTAGTGTGCACTTCTTAGGTCCAGAGGCGTCTCGCCACGTCCACTTCAGCACCGAACGGAGCCTGAGACCTGTGACCTCTGACCTCTCCCTCCACGAATACATCACCTGAGGGGTTTTTGCGTTTGCTTTTGGAGAGAAAAGCCTAGACCCTCGTTATAAATAGACCCCTGATCCGTCAGAAATGCGCTGCGGAGAAACGACTCGTCACGGAAAGTATGCTGCCGCATTGATATTTAGAATGTTCTTCCTGTAATTAAGTCTCCCCGGAGAATTTGTAGTTAGCAGCGGTGAAATCATTCCCAGCTTCCTAATACATACCACATGCCTGCGTATTCACACCAGACACAGTGGACACAGGGCTCCGAGAGGAGAAGCAAGCTCGCTGGTGGATGTGCACGCGGCCACAGCAAGACAACACACAGCCTGCAGCAGAGAGACCAACACTAAGCCCAGCATTCTTACGTCTGTGCCCTCTCAGCTAAAAGCACCGATACTCGGGAAGAACATCAAAAGCAAACCAAAGTAAATAGGAGAAATTTCAGCTAAACGTCAGTAAACAATCAGGATGCAGCAAGGATGTGGCGGTTTGTGCAGAGTGAAGCCGGAGCTCGCGTTAGCTAACTACGCTGCACACTCGGAAGAGTTCACGCAAACGGCGCAGCCGAATCAGGAGCTGGCCTCGCATGCACGGCGGCAGCAACGGCATCCCAAAGCCGGGGCTTACGCCGCGGCCGACTAGCGCCGCGCCCGCCAAGCGGAGCGGCAGGACGTTGGCGGGGGAAACCCCCCACCCCCTACCGCAGAGACGCACGCGTCCGCACACGTCGGCTTTGCTTAAACGGCTCATTCATTGCCTTCTTTCGGCAGGCACCGATGCAAATGCAAATGCAGCCTGTTGCGCTGCGCTTATAACTCACGCTTCCCTTTTCCTGGAGAGGCAAAAACACTCATTTATATGCGACTCAAGGCCGGCGCTAAGGCAGGGCAATTAAATTGTCAGAATTAACAGATTTGTTTTTAACAAGAGTGCAGCCAGGAGTGAAGTCACGAGGTGCTTATTGATCACAGGAACAGAGACATTAGTCTTAAGGTACTTACTCTCCCTCTCTCCCTCGGCCACGGCCCCAGCCCTATAGCCCCAGCTCGGCCAAATCAATCCCAAGAAAGGATGGTTCGGCCCAGCCATAAATACATGAGTCGCCCCCTTAACGGAGCGGCCGTCCAGCCTGCTGCCCTGCCTGGGGGCCCAGAGGGTGGAACTCGCACCAGCTTTTCCTGGCTGGCGATGAATGATCACAATTGTGTGTGTCTTAACGTGAAGAATATTCTGTGATATATTCTCAAAGGTTCTGGAGGAAAACAAGAAAAATATTTATCTACATATTTCAACCTGCGCATATTTTATCTGCAGCACTATATGTTGGTGTCCAAAAAAAGAAAAATGGAAATGATTAGAAATATGACTGAAAAAGGAAAATGTAACTCTCCGTCACTTATATGTGTCATTTCCAGGGTAGAATTAAAGTCCCTACTTGTAAAGTTTTAACAAAAAGTATTAACAAAAAGTGTCAGTCCACAATCTCAGAGCCTAATAATGTTAAAAGTCCCGATCCTGCACAAAACAGCCCTTGACAAAAAAAGACGCTGCATTTCTCCCTCCCAATCAGAGGCCGAGATGACCTTTGTGCTCCGCTAGAGAAGGCGCAATCCTGCGCAATCTCTCTCGCTCCACTTCCGCAAACAAATTTAAAGGTCCACCCAAAAGACAAAGAGCGGCAGGAACGAAAGCACCGTCAAAGCATCCACAAACCACCGGACCGTTCCTTTCTCCCGCGCTGTTCTGAACCCACGACGCTAAACATCTTTACAAATCGCTTTAAGATGTTTCCCACGTCTTAGATGACTGAGACCAATAATTATTAGTCAGTTTAGCCCATGTGTATGCGCGAGTTGAGCTTGACGTTTGACTGTGGAATTGGATTTGCATAAATTTTCACATTTTTGCGAGACGTCCAAAGAATGCTTCTTGAGAGCAGGACGTTTGAGCAGACAGACACTGCCATTATAAACTTAAAGGCTACCATTAATATAGAAGACTGTGCAGCTGATGGACAGATTGAGTATGTCCTCTACCAGATTAACTCACTGGGGAAACATTCTGAAGTAATGAAGGGGAATTTCTAAGTCTGTCGGTTTCAAGTTCAAAACTAAAGGGGCCGAACGCCGATCCTTCAGGAACATTTAAACTTAACCTGTTCCAAAGTTAGCAACGGAACCACGGGGGAGCCGAGAGCACGAGAGAGAGAGAGACGACTAGGCCTGCCCTTAGGGTTTCCAGCTGCACATTACGACTATCGGGGCAGCCCACCGGTCTCCGAGGATGCTGGGATTCCAGGCGCTTATTGCTTTTAGATCACATTCTTATTGACTTCTGTCACACTGGCCGTTTGTCTTCGGGACTGGTGTCATGCTAAAGGGGGATTGGCCTGTGACATATTGGAGACATTTTCTCCCAGAAATGGCCCCGTTTGAGAGGGGTCCAAGAGGTTAAAGCAGTAAAGCCCACGTCCGGAATGGCACTGATTGCAAAGCCTGGTGTCTGTCATCAAGCCCGTGTGGGATTAGGCTGAACTGACGCAGTTAAAGATCAGGGCACATGCATGCACAAGGCCCAGTCCGACCGTGAACGAGAGCTGGGCCATCTTCTGTAATTCAGCGCCATTTTCACTACAATTCACACGTGTTTTGATGAAACCCGTGAAAGAAAAACAGTGCTGGGATCAATCAGCCCTTTATTCGGTGCAATGTTGGATTTAGAGGATCGTTCACATGTACAAAAACGCATATGAACACACGTGCACGCACAAAACCTCTCACACTTGTGCACACATGTACGCGTGCACGCACACAAGCGCACACGTGCACAGATTCCCGCCCCAACACACACCACAAAGTCTTTATTGACCTAAATGGAATAATGCTGCATTGTTGTGGATCACAGAGCTGTTAAATTCATTATTTAAAAAGCATGTTTAATCAAGGACAAATTTTATAAATAATCATTTTTTCCATATAAGGCTAACCCTCATGCTAACCCAAGCCTGTCTATTACTTTTTTCCCATTTTATATGTATTTAAGCAGACATGGCCAAAGATTGCAGCACAAAGCACCATGGCCAGAAATTACATCACAAAGCATTACGGCCAGGGATTACAGCACAAAATGCTACAGTCAGAGATTACAGCACAAAGCATTATGGCCAGAGATTACAGCATAAAATGCTACAGTCAGAGATTACAGCACAAAGCATTATGGCCAGGGATTACAGCACAAAATGCTACAGTCAGGGATTACAGCACAAAGCATCATGTCTAGAGATTACAACGCAATGCGCTCTGGCCAAAAGCGCAATAGCAAAAGCAGGATGGTCAGGGATTACATCACAAAACACTATGGCCAGAGATTGTAGTGCAAAGCAAAACTGTCAGAGATCATAGCACAATGCTATGACATCCCCTGAGAAAGCAGAATATAGGTCACATTCATTTGGGTGTCTGTTTATCAGGGAACTAATTTAAGGTTAATTGTTTATTATTTCCAAAACAAAACCTCTCATATAGGACAGCAGAATAGTTTAGTTTAAAACCCAATATATGCCAATAAATTCCAAGAACAATATGCTTGCATAAAGGTAGGTTATTACGATAGCAGAGCATAACTGTTCTCAGACTGCTGATGTGACTCAAATAAACAGCTCACTGATCCCATTACTCTATAAAACATGAAGCAACACCTGAATTAATATGATGAGCACTAATCTCCCAACAACACTCCATATCTAAGACTTATTTTTCTGTTTCTTTTACAGCTTTGCCCTGAAACAGTACCCTAATAACAATAATAATAATAATAACAATAATAATAATAATAATACGAAGAGTGAAGTGTTGCACACTAGCACTGCGCACCAACACAGCGTACCAACACAGCACACTAGCACCGCACATCAACACAACGTACCAGCACAGCACACCAACACTGCACACCAGCACAGCACACCAACACTGCACACCAGCGCTACTGTCAAGTCTGGACGTCACAACGCTCAACTCACCTGCAGCGTCACACACTGACATGCAAGGAAACAAACATTCCTGATTTCAGTGAACTTTAAAATGAGTTAGTTAATTTGTTAGTTAATGAGTTTAAGTAAAAGAGAAACACATAAACCAAACATAAAGACAGCGGTGATAAAGTCCAATAAAACATGCACCGCACGTCTGCCAGATCAGACTGGGAGCTCTCAGCTTTAATAGTGCTGCAGCTCTGTTAAAGTTTTATAGTGGCTGAAGCTTTAACTTTTACAACCCTGTACCTGTTGCAATGAGAAAGTAGTGTGTGTGTCTGTGCTGATGTCATCTGTATGCATGCTTTGTTTTTGTTTTGTTTTGTTTTTTTGCTGTTTGTAGGTAGATGACGTGTAAACACACGTCTAAGTGAGGGGGGGGGGAAAGGGTGAATAACCCTGGCACATTGTTCCCAGTAGTAGTTCATGTTTAAGGGTTCATGTGAATATGTGTCTGCACATAAGTGTGTACGCATGTTTTCAAAGTGTGTGTGGTATATATGTGTTGTTTCTGTGGTGTGTGTGCGCGCGCGCGTACGTGTGAGCACACGTGAGTGTGTTTGTGTGCGTGCGCACGTGTTTGTTTGTTTTTCTGTGTGTGTGCGCGCGCTCTCACCATGCTCGGCTGCAGCCTTCAGTGTGGCCTCCGAGTGTGATGATCCAAACGGGTTTCTGATGAAACGCCGACGTCTCCTCAGGTCATCCTCCCAGTAATCCAACCGCCAAAACTCCCACGGCCGGCTGGAGGGAGACAGAAGGGTGGGGGGGGGGGTTACATATAAAACACATGTGAGCAGGTAGTCACAGGAGTAACACTGAGTGTGTGGAAGCTTAATAATTATATATTATAATTTTACAGAATATACTATATGATAACATTAACAATATTATGATTATCATAATCATCATAATAATCATCATCATCATCATTTATAATAATAATAATAATAATAATAGAATCATAACCATATATAATGATATAGGCAGAATACAGTAATTTAATTTAGAGCACTAATTATATTTCTTATTTAATATATTTACATTGTTGTTGGTATGAACTGCGTGGAAGCCGAGACTTCCTGCATGCACATAAACAGTAAACATTTCTGAAACATAAACAGATGCTGTGCTCCAGCTTTCGCTCACCGGACATGAAGATTAACTCAAAAACATGCAAATAAAGGGGTGGGAGTCTGAGAGTTTGTCTTGCCCAGAATAACTGTGCTGAACAATATTCTGTATATTGAGAAGTATAACAGAAGAGCAATATGTAATGTCACAGTCTTACAACCACAAATCTTTGTGTAGTGCATCTGAAAACTACTCAGCATACGACAGATGATTATTTCGTTCTACACCTTCACTCTTCTGAAAGAGAAACCTCCCAACTGAGAAGGGAGTCTGTGTTCTTCTACTTTGTGCTGTGGTGCTGTTTTCTGCACCCTTATCGCACACACACACACGTTTTTTTGTGGGATTTGTCCTTGATAGCAACACCGTAACCTTGGTCTGTTCTGTAGGAGAGGTTTGGGAAGGTGAGCCGAGACCCAAATACATCACACATAGCATCAGCCATCTGACAGAGTGATCCTTTACACACACACACACACACACACACGCATGCGCGCGCTCCGATTTCAGACTCATTGCAGGACCTAACAGTAGGGTGCTGCTTGTAGAAGCTGGTGTGTTGTGTGTAGAGCAGGTCATTACTAACACAGAGACTGAGAGCGTGCAGTATTACTAGTATTAATCAAAGCACACAGCACTCAGCCATTCGTCTTTCCAATTTACACTTCTTACCACGGACCCTCACTGAATCACTCTCTCTCTCTCTCTCTCCCCCTCTCTCCCTCCCTCTCCCCCTCTCTCTCTCTCTCTCTCTCTCTCTCTCCTTCTTCCTTTGTTCTCTTTCCTTCCACAAGCAGCTTGTGAGAACGTTAAGTTTTAATGAAGGCACAGGCAGTTGAGCGGTTATAACATATTACTCCATTTAGGTTCACAGCGTTTTAATTAAAATAATCTCTTTAAATATTCATCATGTTCGGCCTCCCCAGACAAAAGACAACGCGAGGAAAATATGTTTCCGCCCGTGTTAAACGGATTTAAATCCATGAAACCTTCCTAATTAAGACGAGAAAAAAGAAACCTCACCGGGCAATCTCAGTGAGGAACGTCGAGACAAAAATGTCTTTACAGCAAATTAATTTTCAACACACAAATAAAAACTACATAACTTAACACACAATGCTCCGACCAAGAATTAATGACACACTTTTAATCAGGAGACTAAAAGAGAAGACATCTGATATATCCTACACGACCAAAGACGTGTTGGTCAACCACAGGTATATGAACTGGGTGGCTGACATAGTGGAGGCTTGAGATGCTCAGTAACATTTCGCAAGAGAGTTGGGATGGAGGCCTCGCGCTCATCCCCACTAAACGCTTTTAGCAGTGGCAACGCGGCTCTCGGTTTGGTGATTTAACACGGTCTGGGGGGAAATATAATTCTCCAAGTGCTTTCTGCTTAGTGCAAGTGAGAAGAAGCTTTATTATGCGACAGAGCCTCCACACCGAGCTTGTATAAATCAGTATAACCACTTCTTAAGCGCTCCCCACTCGCTGCCGGCCGGACCGACGGCTGGCTGCGCTGCTCCCGGGCCCCGTGTACCTCCCCCACAGCCTGCTAGCGCTCTTACCACTTCAAACACCACAGAGTTGTGGAACAACACGCACACACAAGCAGGAGCTTACACCATTCTTCAGAAATGAGAAGAGAAAACAGATAAATTAGGATGACATATTGAAGTACTCGATAAATTCATGTTTGGAGGTTAAGGGGAGGGGGGGGAAACACAAAAAGAAAAAACAGGGTTGTGGTTATAGAAATAGTTATCACACCATAATGGCGAGCTGGATGGTCAGTGGAAAAATCCCAGAGAAAAGAAAAAAAAAAAAAAAAAAGACCTTTTAGAAGCAATCAGTGAGCAGGCGAGGCTCTCCACCCTGCAGGGGGGCGCAGAAGCAGGCAACACTGCACAGGTCCAGCCCTGCACGACAATAAACCAGAGCGGAGTCTCTCTCACCCTGGGGCTGCACACTGCCCTCCCTCCATCGCACGGCACACCAGGGGCTCTTAAAGTGGAAAAGAGCCGTAAAGAAGAAAATAAATACAATTGTGCTACGGCACCGTAAGACCTCAGCGGCCTGGATAATGATAGACGTTAATTACTGATTTATCTGGGGGAGGGAGGGAGAGAGAGAGAGAGAGAGAGAGAGAGAGAGAGAGAGAGAGAGAGAGAGAAGGCTGAAAGTGAAGCAGGATGCAGAGCTTTTTCCTCCAGGAGCGAAACTCTTCAGAGCGTTCCCACAGAGCAGGGTCGGATTACTGCTAAATATTTCAAAGGAAATGGTTCTACGCCGAAAAACGCAAAGCACTTGCATTTCAAATTGATTTGTTCATAAAATATGATTTGTGCACGGCTCATGAGTAGACCTCATTACTAATGGATGCGCGTTGGATGATGGCTATGCTAAAAATACCCAAATGCTCTACAGTAAACACTGTATCATTTGATAGACTAATATCTCCTTATACAGAATGCCAGTGATGGAGAGACAGAGAGACTAAAGGGAAAAGAAGAAAGAGAGATGACAAAAAAAAAGGGTCAAAAAGAGGCAAGAGACAGAAAAAGAGAGAGAGAGAGAGAGAGAGAGAGGGATGGAGAGAGAGAGATAACACTCAGAGTCTGATTGATCTTTTCTCGGCTGCCAGCCGGTCAGTTTTGGGTCTCCCTCTCCGGTTGTTCTGTTTGTGTGTGTGAAAGGCTCCAGCTCAGAAGCAGCCACTTCATCATCCTGCTTTTCTCGCGTTCGTCAATTAAAAGGAAGATCAAAGGTGCCGGGGCTGATCCAGGAGCTGCTGCCAGCCTCGGAGAGTAGTGAGATGAAGCAGATCAGTCTGTCCCCAGCACAGTGCAAGAGCTCTGGCTCGCCGATAATTACTGCACATCATGGAAGCATGTTGCAAAATACCACAGCCACAGCCAGACAGTTTGTGCTAATTATAGAGAGCCAGAGAGAGAGAGAGAGTGTGTGTGTGTGTGTGTGCGCGAGAGTGAGTGTGTGTGTGTGTGTGTGTGTGTGTGCGCCCCTGTCACTCGCAGCAGTTGAATCAGTGACTGTTCTCCAAGCAGCAAGTGTTTCCACAACATCAATGAATTATTTATCCTTCCCTTCATACACGCCCTCCGTGTGGTAACTGCAGTACGGCAGTGCCATCACAACAGCAATTACAAAACACAAAAGGCTACTAAAATCATACACACAATGCGGGTAATCAGTAATTAGTCTGTAGGAGTGGGGGCAGTAGAAGGTTGGCTAAGTGCAGATCCAGGGCTGAGCTCTAATTAAAAGGGCGACATTATGAAAACATCACTTTTTCAGTGCTTGTGTACAAACATTTGGGTATCTGGAGTCACGAGCCCACCAACTGTGAAATAAGAGAACCCAGACAAACTCGCGTGGTCTGCCTACACCTGAAAATAGCACCTTTTATTTATGCGTTGCTCGCAGGTGCCGGACCCGCTAGTGTTATGTTGAAGTTGAGAGCTCAGCCGTGCTGTTGGCGTCACAGACCCACACAAATCGGCCAAAAGAAGTAAACCTCAGAGCACGGAGGAGCCACACCGGTAATAAGTTCATAATGGTGAAACACTGCAGTAACTGGCAAACAAACATTACTATGGCTTAAGAAGTTACGAGTTCTACAAAGATTAAAACAGTTTACACGGTGCGCTTAAACTCACTGACTGGGGGGGAACATCAAAGAGACCCACAAAAAGAAGAAAAAGAGTGCAGAGCGAGGTGGACAGTCGAAGGGCGAGAGGAGTGAAGATTAGACGAACCGGGGTTAGTAACAGGAGTTGGGTTTAGTATGACCAGTGGGGCCAGTAAATTGGAGGAGTGAGGATTAGTGAGCTAGCGCAAGAGCTCAGAATATCAGACGTTGAGGAAACGGTGCTCACAGTTTACCACTCCTTCTCTCCCTCCCTCTCTCTCTCTCTCTCTCTCCATCTCTCTCTCAAATACTTCAGTGGCCTCCTAAACTGCAGTTTCCCTTCAAAACAAGCCTAGCTTCAAGACCCAGAGAGGAGTCATAAACACGCGGGCTAATTGGGTCGAGTGTGAAGTGTGTGTCGGTTTGTTTTCTGACTCTGCGATTAACGAGCTGTTTGGTGGGTGTCTGCAGGCGAAGAGACTCTACAACACACCCCACAGCTACAGACTCTGACCATTGGCCACTCCACCCACACATACCACCTCAGATCACAAAACCGGCAGTAAATTATAATGAGGAGCACCAGTGCACGTGTATGTACATACACACACACACACACACACACACACACACACACACACACACCCAGTATCAGAAATAGCCACGCTACGGCTGTGTGTCTGTTTTTGTGTATGTATAGTTGCGAGTATCCTCCCTGTAGTCTTCACTGACGTAACCGAGAGTCAACAGATGATTTAGGAAAAGGTTATTACACAGAGCGCAGACGTTAACAAACCTCTGACATGAATGTTTCCTACACAAAACGTCCGCATTATGTACATACAGCTCAGGCACACCTCTCTCTACTTAACGAGGTGGTGCCGAAGTGATCACCTGACCCAGGGGTTCCTTAGAGCACGGTGTGAACGACTGGATGAGAGCAGACCAAGACACAGGAAACCCGGGCCTGAAAATCAGGGTTAGTCCACTAAATACAAATAATCTTCTTTGCATTATTTGAGGTGGGAAAACACTGCATTTTTATTTTGACCAGTCATCATTTTCTGTAAATGAGAATATTTTTATTTAGAATTTGTGAGAAATGTTGTCAGTACAACAGAGTACAACAAAAACAATTATTTCACTATGAATCTATGAAAACCAGAGAAATGGGTCATTCTGCTGTGGTCTATTTTCCATATATAAGGATTAGGATTAGGTCATGACAAATTCAGTACAAAACAAATTTCCAAGCTGCCATATCTGATTCAGCGTGTGCTTATCTGGAGAGGACGCAGCTTCTCCGCGGATTTTAAAATGTTAATAGATTCTCTGGGTGCCCACTGAAAGTTTGATTACTCTCTTATGTCTCTGTGGCGATTGTTTTGTTTCTGACAAGGACAAACGACGGCCATCCATCAGGGCGGAGAGGGTGGAAGAGTTTCAGCAATAACGCACGGCATCCAAACACCAAGGGCCATCGGGGATGACGCTCCAGAATTCACAAACAAGGCCACAACTGCCCTCGTGAACAATGGTGTTTTTTAAAGCTGCTATCAGCTCACATGTGTGTAAGATAGAGAGAGGGACATTGTGTGTGTGTGTGTTTTGAGGGTGATATTACGGAGAAGTTCATTTCTGGCTGGGAGATTATTTAAACCACAGCGATCTGACCCCTGGCATTACAATAGGGTTGGGTAGAGTGAGGCTGTCATACATCACACTCCGGTGTTCTGCTCACCAGACGCGTGGCCGTCATTTATAAGGACTTTTCACCGGATTAATGCTGGTGGAGTCGTTCGAACACACACACGCACACACACACACACACGCACACACACACACCCTACACCTACTTCACTCCATCTCTTCCTCGTTAGTCCCCCACCTCAAAGCGGCCAGTGTTGGCCAGATTATTTCTTTTGATTTGCATAAGCCGTGTGTTTATGAAAATTGAATAGATGTGCGGAGTATCCGTCACAGGGACAGCGGTCGTGGCGTGTGCCTGTTTATCACGCCAGTGGCAGGCGCTCACGACGCAGGAGAAGAGCCTGCTATGGAAATCAGAGTGGCACGCGCGTGATTAAGGCATGGGATGAGCGCGCGGTGATGGAACTGTTATTCAGGTGCTGTCTGCCATTTCCATGCTCTGTATGTTAATACCGCAAGTCTAATGTGCTCTTTAAGGGTGGCTGCCGGGTCATGAGCCATGTGCAGGAATGATCCGGGAATGATCTGGGAATATGATAGATTATTCCAGGTCAGGATGAAATGAATGATCTTGCTTTGACTCCACCATTTCAGACACTCAATGATCACTTTTTATTTATTTATTTTTGGTTAATAATGTTTAAATTTGAATGCTCTGCATTAATCAGGAACCACAGGTAGGTCACATGGTCTGGGGATTATAATGCTCTTCAATATTGTATTTAAAAGCTTTTTTATTCCTACATATGCAGACACAGGACATTCAGACCATCATCATAATATAACGTGTCTCTGAGAACACTCACTGCTTACTCTCTAGAGAAAACATCCACACACACACACACACACACACACACACACACACAGTCCTGCTGCAGCACACGATGAAAAATGCAAATGGTGCATAATTAAGAACGGTATGATATTACACAGCCGCCAATTATGAACAATTAAATGCATCTCCAGCACACGAGGGCGAGGGTGCTAGTGGATGCTAGCAGCCAATTACACTCGGCTCCCTCCGGCCTCACCAGGGGAAGCAGAGACCCACAGGAGCGGAAGAACGCACTTTGGTAAAGACTAGAAACAAAACATGAAAGATTTTTCCTTGCTCATCAGCTTGTTATTACAATAAACGCGTGAAATAAATCTAACCTTTCAAAGAGGTAAAGGTACTCCCCAAAAATTATGCCACAGTTACGGGTAACCATAGATTTTATTTGGAACTAAATATAACTAATGTTATTAAAATTACTTTCTTATTAAGATTAATTTAAACATTTTTAAGCGCTCAGGAATCTGTAGGGATTTAAGTGGTCATCCATGTGTTCGTTTCCTGAATATGAGGTGACACATGGATCAAAACTCTGTCATCCATCAGCAAGGAGAAGAAAGGGCCGTCAGAGACAGGCAACAGCACCGAAACGCTCCGGGAAAACGTCTGTCACCACTAACAGGGCAAACATTCAGTAGTTTCAAACTCCTGATACTCCGATGAACCTGCCTGGAAGAGTTAGTGTGCGCGCGCAGACCGCAAGGGTCCTCAGGTTTACCCAGTTGAAAGGCTGCGCATATTTACAGCATCAGATCGAGCTGATCGTTTGGTTTTTACCGTCGTCATGTTCTCTGTGTGCGCGCGCGATGCTGACAAACGGAAAGGAAGAAGAAAAGAAAAGAAAAAGAAAAGAGGAGATAAAAACAAAGCACAAGCAAAAGAAAAAGAGGAGAGAGAGAGAGAGAGAGAGAGAGAGAGAGACAGAGAAAGAGAGAGAGAGAGAGCACGAGAGCGAGAGGGAGAGAGAGGCAGACAGACAGAGAGAGAGGGAGAGAGACAGACAGACAGAGAGACAGAGAGAGAGACACACAGAGAGAGAGAGAGAGAGAGAGACAGTCAGAGAGAGAGAGAGACACACACACACACACAGAGAGAGAGAGAGAGACAGTCAGAGAGAGAGAGAGAGAGAGAGAGAGACACAGACAGAGAGAGAGACACACAGAGAGAGAGAGACAGTCAGAGAGAGAGAGAGAGCGAGAGACACAGAGACAGACACAGAGAGAGAGACAGACAGTCAGAGAGAGAGAGAGAGAGACACAGAGACAGACACAGAGAGAGAGAGAAGGGGGACCATTTTTTCTTCGGCACTACAATGAGTTTTATGAGTCACTCTTTCTGCTTTCGCTGCAAAAGCACAGTGCTGCCTCCCAAAGATAAAGGAGATTTTTTGGTAAATGGTGAAAGTGCTGATATAAATGACCAGGCTGGAGGCGCAGGTAATTACTGTGGCCCAGAGAGTAACCATCCATCACCCCTGGCAGGGTGCCACAGGGCTAAGGGGTTAGTCAAAGGAGATAGCCCCTGACTAACTACAGCCCCCAGAGAATCAATACCACCCTGATATTGCCTTCAGTGAGAGAGAGAGAGAGAGAGAGAGAGAGAGAGAGAGAGACCTTAAAAACTTCCCATATGGCTTTTCATTCAAATATTGATCAGGGACTCTTATCGTGGCCTTGGTCAACCAAGGTCATATAGTTTCTTAAGGGTGTATGAAACACATAAATCTGAAACAGTTACTACAGCGAGAAAGGGCTGTGTGTGTGTGTATGTGTGTGTGTGTGTCTTGCTGGTGCCTTATAACTGTGGATTCCATTAAAGTCATGTTTGGGAGATGTGAACGAAGAGTGCTGGGATCTGATAGAGATAAGAGAGTGTATCATTCAAAATAGATCAAACACACACACACTCACTCACTCACAAAACCACCATAACTATTCATGCACAATATAGACCACACACACATCTACATATATACATGTACACATCAGCTACACATTATGCACACATGTACACACCTCAATACGACGCCCGCGTATATAGATGCACGCATGCACCTATGCACACGTGCAAGCATGCCTGTGCACGCACATATGCGCGCGCACACACGCACGCACACATGCACGCACTCGGCCAGACAGATACCAGGTTGTCGGTGGAGTATGTGGACTGTGTCATACTAGCACATGGAGAACATCAGCTGTTCAGAAGCCGTTAATACGTCCCTGTTTGACACGCTGTTTCTATTTTCTGCCCTCCAAGGCCACTGGGGTGTATATACAGGCCAAGCTCAGTGTTTTCATTAGGACATATTTTAATCCATTTCCATAAGCCAGCAGAGACAGCAGGCCAGACACACACACACACAATTTTACATAAAATATTCTGTGGAATTTGAGGCTGTCAAACTTGTACACGCTCCCTAGGGTTTGCAGGCATCACACCACACATCACAGGCAGTCAACTGGAGACACACACACACACACACACAGACCACAACACTCAGGGCCATTAGACACACACACACACACACACACATTGTGGAAGACAGAACACTAATGTCTAGTTATTCACAAAAACTAATCCTTGCTCACTGGTCAAGTCTCCAGGTGGATGGAGAGACAGAATGAGAGGAAAACTGACTAAAAGACAGCTGCTCTCTCTCCGTTTCTCTCTCTCTCTCGGATGGGATGTTTGTACATACATCTCAAGTGTTTATAGCCAAACCAAGCCATTAATGGCTCTTGTTAAACTGCTTATGAAGGAACTGTAAATAAAGGCGAACTGTGTGTATGTTATGACATACTGTAATGCACTAAGTATTTTTGCTTATCTGCGCCAGAGTGCAGCAGGCCACGCTGATAAACCCATTTAAGGTTTGTATAGGCTGCGGTGTGACAGCCCAAAATTCGCCGTCAACCTGTGCATCACTTAATCCAAATTACTCAGCAGTCCTGCTGGGCTGACTCAGACAAACGTGCACAAGAGGTTTTAACTGGACTTCGATCTAATCCTCAGATACATAACAAAAAACCCTAACGCGAGACAAGCTTGCTCTCTCTCTCTCTCTCTCTCTCTCTCTCTCCCTTCTCTCTCTCTCTCTCCTTCTCTCTCTCTCTCTCCTTCTCTCTCTCTCTCTCCTTCTCTCCCTCTCCCTCTCTCTCCCTCTCCTCTCTCTCCCTCTCCCTCTCTCTCCCTCTCTCTCTCTCACGCACACACCGTTTAAGAAGCGGCGCGTCTGTTTACCCAGAGAGCCGGAGCAGGCCTGGGAGAGCGATGGCGTAACAGGACGGAGGCTTCGCCTGGGGGAGAGCTCTCGAGCTGATGCGCCGGGCTGTACACACACGCCCGTCTAGGATTACTGAAGTGTAAGCCGAGCCATCTAACACTAGAGATGGCACAGATAGCTAAGCGCACGCTTCCTTCGTTTGGCGGCGCGGCCGAGATCGGAACGTAAACAGCAGAAATCATTACTGCACATCTAAGAACGTCAGCAGTAACGCGTGCACACGCTCGCACACCACACTATTACACAAGCTGCATAAATACACTGTTACAATGTGGATATAAGGTCTGATTTGGCAGCGTATTCATTCAACACTGAATAAGGCTTTTTGAAGGCGACGGAAAGAGAGAATGCGAGAAAGACAGAAAGAGAAAGAACGAGAGAAGTGCAGGCAGGATACTTCATGTCCCACTTAACCAACGCTGAGCTTGGTTTCACTTCTCAAGCTGAGATCAGTCAGGCGACTTTAGCCAATACGCAGTATATTTAGCAGTGTGTGTGTGTGGGGGGGGGGGGGTATGCATACTTATGGGTGTGCACATATGGGTGTGTGTGTACTGTGGTTTTGTAAGTCCTTGTAGGTTTTTTATGCTTTTTGGAGGGGGCAGTAAAACAGTAGCGCTTAAAAAAATAATGCTGTTGTGTCTGGAAAAAAAACCCTACAAGGGTAAATCATTTATTGCGTCTCATGCCCGATTAAGGGGAGAGTTAGGCAACCGTTAGGGGCTACTCTCCTACACCATCATTAGAGTCAGCGTAAGACCTCAAGTGCAGCAATACATAATGCGTGTGTTTGTGTGTGTAGGTGTGTGGGTGTGTGTCTCTGGCAGGTAGAACAGCAGGGGTCTTTCATATCAGACAGCATGTAATGAAGGAAGAGGATGATGTATGGGTACCATTAACCACACCAACCCTGATCACACTAATGAACCATTCTAAATAGCGTGAAGTGAGAGGAAGGTGTGTGTGTGTGTGTGTGTGTGTGTGTGTGTGTGTGTGTGTGTGTGAGAGAGAGAGAGAGTTGTAGCAGTAGATGACTATAAAGGCAGAACCTTTCTCTACACATTGTTGGGTGTGACAGAATTCAGTACTCCCAAGAGAGTTGCTTGGTGACTGTGTGTGTGTGTGTGTGTGTGTGTGTGTGTGTGTGTGTGTGTGTGTGTTTGTCAATACAAAGAACACCCATGAAATAAATTAACATAAAATGAAATTATTAATTATTAATCAAAATATATTAACAAATGTGTTAAAGTATTTTAAAATGTTCATGCAAATTACATTATATTATTATCACAATTTATATGCTATAACAAGTATCAATTAAAACCACCGCACTTTATAGGATAATCTTTGTCCATTTTTTTTTTATGTCTGATGTGTAATAAAAAGACAACAGTGTGTTTTAGAAGAAGTTTGTTTTAAGATCAGATCTTTCAAAAGGCTGAGAGTGTGTGTGTGTGTGTGTGTGTGTGTGTGTGTGTGTGTGTGTGAGAGAGAGAGTGAAGCCAAATATCACCAAATGTCACCCTCAAGATGACCAGGACATGAAGTGACACGCAGGGAGAAGCAGCAGTGCTAATATTGATAGTTTGTCCATTACAGGTGAGCTATCTGTCCAGCGGAACACTTCCCAAGCTACGGGCTTCGCTCTCACCCGGCCGATCGATAGGCAGGCATACTGTTTCAATTTTAGCCACATTGATTTTTTTTTTTTTTTCTATAGCAGTGCAGCTCTGCAGCATTCGTCTTTCTGAGGGAAAGGGAAGATTTGATTTACTGGAGAAAAATTGGAGTGCACATCGCTAAGATTTGGTGTGGAAGAGGGTTCCTGCCACACGGGGGAAGACGGATGTCTCGGGGCTCCGTCTGTCTCCAACCTCGGGGCCTCCGTCACAGAGAGAGACGGCGGGGGAGAGAAAACGAGGAAAAGAAGAAAGGGAGCTCAAGCCATGGAGGCAGAAGCGAAAGATGTAAAGAAGGTGAGAAACTGAAAAATAAAGAAAAAGACAAGAGGGAATAAGAGGACCGAGAGCATGCTCCTGGACGAAGGAGAAGCGCTTAGTGTGTCCTGCTGTGACGAGCCGCACACTCACACACACAGCCACATTCCACACACTCGCTCATATTGTCTTTATTTTACACACACAAAATTGTTGACTTCCCTTCTTTTCCCCCTTCTCCCCCCCCCCTCTCTCCCTCTCTCGTATTCTTTCTCTCTAGCTGTATTGGTCCCTCGCTCCCTCTAACAGGCTGGGCAGTGTAGACTGTTCTCCCCATAGCAGAGTACATTTCCATGCTACATTAGTCCTACCATTCAAATGCAGTGGAGAAGGATATGAGAGAAAGGCACATCTGTCCTCTGAGACCTAAGCCCCCCCCCCTCCCTCTCTCCATCGTCTCTCCTCCAAACACTCACTTTCCTGTGTGTCATCTACATGAGAGATCATCTGTCTTCTGACCCAAATAAATACAATGGCCACACCGCCAAATAAAAGGAGAGAAGACAGAGAGAGAGAGAGAATCAGAGAGAGAGAGAGAGAGAATCAGAGAGAGACACAGAGGGAGAGAAAGTGAGAGAGAGAGAGAGAGAGAGAGAGAGGGAGAATCAGAGCAAGAGAGAGAGACAGAGAGAGTATATGCTGTTGGGAGGCTCATTTGTAGCTACAATTGCAGTCTGTCTGGTTCTCTCAGACATCACATGCTCACCTGCACCAGCACACACGCACACAGACAGATGGATGCAACTGTCCATCAAACTGAAGACCAATCAAAAGAGGGAGAGAATAAGAAAAAGGAGGGTCAATGACAGTGAAGGGCAGACTGGTCCCAGACGAGTGTGAGTGTGTGTGTGTGTGTGTGTGTGTGTGTGTGTGTGTATGCGTACATCGTTTCTTTTTCCTTTGTTTGCAGGAGTCCAAACTCTGAGCATGCAACCTTAAACGAGAGAGAGAGCGCGAACGAGAGAGAGAGAATCACCTAACACCTCACGTCTCCAGAGGCCGGAGCTGGTGTAAGCTGGATATTAAGACACAAATTGCATTCAGGCAGGTCAGCGAGTGTCAGATGATATTAGATGGCTGCCACAAGGAAACAACAGCTCCCATCAGGCCACGAGGAAAAGAATATTTTCATTTTCATCGTTTTATTGAATGGAAGCTGTGGGGAATACATCTTTATGGAGGGGGACCCCAGTGCCTCTGTTCTTACCCTCTCAACAAAAGAGAGTGCAATCACACAGACAGGACGCCCTCCGAGACAACTGATTTCATTTTCATAGAGACTGAATGTGCAGGGGTGTGTGTGTGTGCGCGCGTGTGAGGGCATTTGCATGTTCATATAACTGTAGTCGTATTACATGTAGTGGTTTAAATAATACTTTGTTAAGGTTTTGTAAAAGTTTCTAGAAAAAGGCGTTACATTTTAATTAAGGTTTCTGAATCACTACCAGTGCTTCCTCTCAAACCCTGTTTATATTACCAACATTATTAATCTGTATGTGTGAGTGAGAGAGAGAGAGAGAGAGAGAGAGAGAGAGAGAGAGAGAGAGAGAGAGAGAGAGAGAGAGAGAGAGAGAGAGAGAGGCTGTGGGCAGGAAAAATTAGATGGTAATCAAGGACCATTCTACCATTCTGAGATTCAAACGCAGTCAGCGCTCTGAGACGATTCCCAGCTCCCAGTGTTTGTAAGTAGATTTGATGTTATTGCTTTGCTGCCTGGTAGAGCAAATCCATGGGCAGAGGTGAGAGGCAACACGTAGGTAAATAAGGGATTAGTCCCTTTTAGCCCCCGGCCTGCATGGAGTCACGAGCACGTGTGAGAATATGGGTTTGGGTTCTGGGGCATCTGTATGCATCAGCGGAGAGAGAGAGAGAGAGAGAGAGAGAGAGAGAGAGGGAGCGGGGAAGTGAAAATCAGGAAACCGTAATCCACAAGCCATGGACCACTACACTAGCCTCAGGAGACCGCACTCAAGCTAACAAGGAGGAGGGGATCAGAGAGGAGGAATGAGAGACTGGGTAACAGTGAGAAAGTTTCATCACCCCTCAAGATTAGAGAGGCCCGCATGCACAGGCATCATTAGAGGCGTGTGTGCGGGTTTGGTCCAGAGCAGCTGCTCGTGTGCAGCAGCAAAGCTAACGGCCGCTTCTGCTTTCATCTTGGCCAAACGCAACAACCCACGCGTTATATTCAGGGCAGCGGGCTCAGCACAGTCCCCGCCGTAACGGCAGCTAACGCAGGGGACGGCAGGAAGCGAGGAGTCGAGCATGGTCGCACACAGGTGGGCTTCACCACACGAAACCCTTGCCTCATGATCCCAGACCCACCACCCCATTCCAAACCCAACATCTGCAGCGCAGTCCAGTTCCATCAGCCTATCTGCAGTTCAGAGCCTGCGCTAAAGTCTGGAGAGGGGATCCAACATGGCTGTGGTGTCACAGCTTCGGTCATGACTGTCCGCCAGAAACGGAACAGAACGTCAGCCAGACCTCATCCTCAGGGCTGAGAGGCTCCGCCCGTACCAGTGGAACTGCCAGTAAGTAGCAACCTGCAGAGTATCAGACCCTAGAGCTGAGAGCTACAGAGCAGTTAGACAGCCTAGAGCACCTATAGAACCTAGAGCTCCTAGAACACCTATAGAACATATAACACCTTTACTGTGTGAAGCTGTGTGCAGCCGTGTTACCTGTAGGAGGAGTTTCCCCAGGCTCCGTGCTTGTCTGTCAGAATATGGACAATCTTCTGGATCAGCTGGGTGGCAGTCATGTGATCTCGGTACTTGGCAGCTCTGATCAGGTGGTCACACATCTTCTCCTCATCACGTTTCTCAGCAGCATATTGAGCACAGTGAGACTGCACACACGCACGCACACACACACACACACACACATTAGGAATCTATAGCCTGATTACCATGACACGGTAATGGCTTAAAAATGGTTATATATGGATTTATGTATTTAAACAATTTCAGTATTGGTGGGTTAGTGTCTGGAAAAATGCACTGGCTGGTTGAGTATATTCAGTATATGTTGTGCACAATTATTTATTTAGTCCATTGATTTATACATGTATATTGCACACATGCAATATGTATGTAACAAAAGCACATCAGTGTATATCCTATACTAGCGAACGCATCCCAGAATGTAAACCGAAATACATGCCATTCAGGAAACATAATGTTAAAAATATACATCATATAAGGAAAAAACTCCAGGGATCTCCATGCACAGATGATATGAACGTGTGAGTGTGTTTGTGTGCATGTGTGTGTGTGTGTGTGTGTGTGCGCGCATGCATGCACGCACATGTGCATGCGCACGCATGTAACTCTATACACACAGGAAACAAATGGAACTCTGGGTCATTTCCAAGTCGTTGTCACGGTGATTAATAACGCTGGACACGTATTTGTTAATGCCTTTGGGCTACACTAAAAAATGTAGAAAATACCCATAATGCAAAGGGGCACATTATTCTTTGTCAGAATCTGTTATCAAAAGGTCTTTGAACTCATATGTGATGGTGTAACAAAGCACCTCATGCTACAGAAAGATTTTTATAAAAACTTTTATATAGTGTGTTCAACACCAAAGAAAACCAAAGCACCAACAAAAAATTATTTAAACAAATAATAAAAGCCAAGTAATACGAAGGGAGAAAAGCACTTCTGCAGTCCCAGACAAAGGCGGGAGAGCAGAGCGGAGAGCCCACGTCTTCTCGCCCGTGATGCAACGTCTAGAAAACAGCAATCAAGCCAAAAGGTTACAGCAGCGATCGGAGCTCTCTTAATGCAATTCCCCCTGCTCCATCCATTGTGTGTTATGGGCCCAAAATTCAATTAGGCCCTGAACTGCAGGATGGGTGGAGCATGTCTCCGCCGAGCCCTGAAGCCCGGGCGCGCTCCTTCTGCTTGGACTGCGTAGAGAGATAGCCAGTGGTAAACGCAGCAGAAAGCTTCCTAATGGACCCTCCCCTCCGATCCGGACGTCCACTCCTCACATATGACAGGAAATCCATGGAGATGAATCACATTAGCGGGGCCTCGGCTCCTCCTAATTATCAATCTGCGTCTCCTTCTGCGGCGTTTAACTGGGCGCTGACCTTAAAGCGCAGGCAGACTCGGGGAGAGGAGGTAAACGAATCGGGCTGAATGCGTAAACGTTAACCCACGCCACTGTCTGATGGAGGAATATGGATGAAAGAGAGGGAGAGATAGAGAGAGAGAGGTGGAGAGAGAGAGCACCAAAAGAGAGAGAGAGAGAGAGAGAGAGAGAGAGAGAGCGCGATTTGTCTTCGGCCTACAGAGAAGGTCAAATCCAGGCAAAGAGATTGAACGTTTGCGATCGGAAAAGCCAGCTAGAGGGAATGAAATGAAGAAAAGATTTTTCAAAAAAAGAATAAAGGTCACGGAAAAACACTGATGGGCTTAACATGCATGTCCACGCTGGAAATCAGGCTGTAAAACGCTCGTATGAATCCTAAATACTGCGAGATCGACGGCAATAAGACTAACTAAAACGAACCGGATTTTAATATGATGTTTGATTCATGGCCCCTGGCGCAGTGCTGGGCTGGGTGCCCTGTCCAAAGCTTTGAGGTCTTGCCAAAAAGGGTGTGCGTGCGCCCCATCAGCACGGCCGGGATGGAGAGAGCAAACCACCTTCTGGGTTTGCTTTGCTCCTTTTCAGCCACTGATTAACGCGTTATTAATTAGCTGCCACAAGTTCAAACACATTTCCATAAACAGGCACTTCATCAGCTTGTGGTGACGGCTGTGAACCATGGAACGATTTAATGGGCTTCCTGGACACGCAGCGGCGTTTTCGCGAGACTAAAAACGCTTCCCACCAGCTGAGCGCGCAACCTCGGCCTTCGAGCATGACGAGAAAAGCTGAGAGGTGACATCATCCAAACGATGTCAACCATCCTACAGTGTTGACTAGCGCCCAAATTTACCCATCAGCCACTGTGTCAAACAGCACCGTTTTGTTTGCAAAATGCGACGTCCCTGCAATTGTCAACCGCAGACTCAAACGCCCGTTAACGTTTCAAGGAAAATGCTGAGGTCTGTATCCTGCAGTAACCCTGAAACTCCGTGATGAAGGGCTAACCATGTCCAAAACGTTTGGCTGTCCAGAGAGGAGCCCAGTAGAGACTGTTATGTGTAGGACAGACTAATTATCCCCATCTGCCTGTGCTATGTGTTTCCTGTGACAGTACCAGACAGGGTAGACACCCGACACCCGATCACACAGCTAGTGCACGTCACTGTCATCCTGTCTCCACCTGCTCCACCCTCTCCACCCATGGGAGGACAGGACAGGTCCAGACAGTCTGCTGGCATGACAATCTCTCTCTTTGAAGACAAAAAAACCAGGTCGTCTTGACGCTGCGCTTTCGCTGTACCCGAACCCATACGGCGGAACAGAGCCGTGGGGTTTTTTGTAGTGCCATTATTTGCTGGGAGTTTCTGGCGAATGTAAGCAAAAACAGATGTAACCGTCTGACTGTGCTGTGAAGCCAATTACACACACCACGAGTCCAACAGTACAGTGCCTGATACAAACAGGGTCGGTGGGTTAAAGAACATAATCACCTCCTCATAGGAATGACACCTACACACAGCCCAATGAGGAAAGTGCATGTACACACAAATGTGTGCGCCCATGTGCACTCACACACAAACACACGCGCACACACACATTTTGGAGTGCTTGTCAGAGGTTCATTATGAAGGCCTGTGAGAACCTTATTAGATCAGCAGAATCTGATGTTCACAGCCCACCAGTGATGGCTGGGGCACGCATGCACACACACACACACACACACACACACACACACACACACACACACACACACACACACACACACACACACACACACACACACACACACACACACACACACACACACACACACGCTCTCTCTACTCCCCTTGGGACAAGTCCTCCTTCACTGCTTCGTCTCCTATATGCAAATACCCCTGAAGGTACCAACACAGACACACACACATACGCTCTCTTCAGTTCTGCTGAAGCCAGAGGATGCTCAGAGATGCTATGAGGATGGAAACTGAACCCTTGGAATCGGGGGGGTGGGGTGCCAAGATTAACAAATCAAAGAGTTTCTCATTTTACTCGATCTCTCGACCTATCAGTCTCCCGCAGAACCTCTGCGCTCACCTGGGGCGTGGGGGGGGGCGTGGGTGGGGGCAGACGGAGGAGAGGCGCGTCGGAGAAAAACGACGCCTTAAAAGTCCAATGGCCAACAAAAGTCCCAGAATGACACTGGCTGACAGGCACTTCAATTCTGCAACGAAACTCCTGTCAGGCAGCAGCCTCCTGTATTGATTTCCCTGCACTACAGGCTCCCCAGACACTACAGGGCACAAATGCAGTATACAGGGTAGAGAAAGGGGGAGAGAGAGAGAGAGAGAGAGAGAGAGAGAGAGAGAGAGAGAGAGAGAGAGAGAGTACAGGCTGTCACTGTAATCTGCCCTTAGCAGTCATGGTGACCATCAAGGTTAACGTAGGCGAAACAACTTATCATGAAACTATCTCTTCCTGTGTCCCCACCACCACCGGTGTGCCCCCTTGGCCTCCTTCGTTGTGCGCTTTTAATGGAGCGCTCGCACGGCACGCGTGGCAGACGCTTCATCTTAGGGCGCCTGCCAATCCTCCAGCGCCCCGCCGCTCTTCTTCGAGGGGAGGCGGAGCGACTCCGCGCGCACTCCAAGGTCGCGGCGTGCGAAGCGAGCCGGGAATCAAGCGTGTCCTTTTAGGGTGAAAAATAGTCAAATGAAGGATATGCACGGGCACGTGAAAAATGGACATGGTCTGCAGCCAGGGGAAGAGAGGGGAGGGAGGGAGAGAGAGAGAGAGAGAGAGGGAGAGAGAGAGAGAGAGAGGGAGAGAGAGGGAGAGAGAGAGAGAGAGAGAGAGAGAGAGAGAGGGAGAGAGAGAGAGAGAGAGAGAGAGAGAGAGAGAGAGAAGAAGGAATATAAATGCAGAATATTGTTTTCACTCTCGGTATAGAAACCGTGCACAGCCACGTCGCCACGGTGACCAGCAGACTGAGTTCAGAGACGCACACACGACTCTCTCACAATGTAGCACTCCTGACTTTACGAACATGTATTTAAAGGCGATATAAAAACAGACAAAGTGTGAACAGTACTCAAGTTTGGAGTAATTTAAGCGCATGTGGACTGTACGGGCCTGCAGAC
This sequence comes from Electrophorus electricus, assembly GCF_041902795.1. Classification (NCBI taxonomy): domain Eukaryota; kingdom Metazoa; phylum Chordata; class Actinopteri; order Gymnotiformes; family Gymnotidae; genus Electrophorus; species Electrophorus electricus. The sequence goes on along the minus strand of NC_137501.1, from coordinate 28,782,690 downwards.
GTAGCGTACAGAACAACGGGAGGTCATCTCACTGGCTTACTGCTGTCACAGAACTACAGGGGACAATGAGGGACGGGATATGACCTGTTCTCTCTCACACACACACACACACACACACACACACACACACACACACACACACACACACACACACACACACACAGTGTGCCTGTGCACCAGAATTACCTGGGGAATCAATTAAAGAGAGAAAGTGAGAGAAAGAATAGGACAGAGAGAGAGAGAGAGAGAGAGAGCGAGGGAGGAGGACAGAGAGAGAGAAAGAAAGAGAGAGAGGGAGGAGAACAGAGAGAGAGAGAGAGAAAGAAAGAGAGAGAGAGAGAGAGAGAGAGAGAGAGAGCATCTCTGTTGGCAACCAGTACAGCCAGTACAGAATTAAATCCTCAGGCACCCTGAGTGTGGGTGTTTGTGTTATTGTGTTTGCAGTCTGCATGTATTTAAGTGTGACTGTAATGCTGTTGATTTGTGTACATTTAAACAACAGACATCGCTGCAGAGACCACAGCATCACAGTACAGACACATTACATACTACAGCTTAATCGGTTCTGTTACTGTTGCTCCCCCTGACACACACACACTGACACACACACACTGACACACACACACTGACACACACACACTGACACACACACACACACACAAAATCACACTTCAACTTTAACTTAATCACATCAGGATCAAGTGAAAGGTAGCCGAGAGAGAGAGCGCGTGTGAGACAGATAGAAGGGAAGACGGGGGGGGGGCACCTCATTCTTTCTCCTTCTCCTCTATCAGGAACTCTCCATCTGCCCCTGTAGTCCTGCACCCTTCACATTTCACTCCTAATGAACAAATACCCATAACAAGTAGCAGAGGTCACCACTCTCTCTCTCTCTCTCTCTCTCTCTCTCTCTCTCTCTCTCTCTCTCTCTCCTCTCTCGTTCTCTCTCTCTCTCTCTCTCTCTCTCTCTCTCTCTCGAGTTCTCTCTCTCTCTCTCTCTCTCTCTCTCTCTCTCGTTCTCTCTCTCTCTCTCTCGAGTTCTCTCTCTCTCTCTCTCTCTCTCTCTCTCTCGTTCTCTCTCTCTCTAGTTCTCTCTCTCCTCTCTCTCGAGTTCTCTCTCTCTCTCGAGTTCTCTCTCTCTCTCTCTCTCTCTCTCTCTCTCTCTCTCTCTCTCTCGTTCTCTCTCTTCCTCCGTCTCCCTCTCTCGGTCTATCTCTGCATTTTGTTTGCTCCCTCATCTCACTCACTCCTGGCCACGGACGGCGATCGAAGGGATCTTTTTGTATTTGAGATCCTATTAGAAAGAGAACACTGAAAGATAATTGGATTTCCATTGCTTATCTCAGTGTCCATCAGGACCTGATGGTCACCATCATCCCTGTCCCAGGGGCTGGAGTAGATAACTCAATCTCAAACCTAGTGCGTGCTTGTTCACAGAGGGAAAGAACCAGAGAATTGAGAGAGAGAGAGCGAGAGAGAGAGAGAGAGAGAGAGAGAGAGAGAGAGAAAGAGGGAGAATCGTACATAAGCAATCTTTACAGTCTAAATAATTGGTCTCTTCCATCACTGTTACTAAAAGATATTAGAGCTGACAGAGAGCAAACCTAAACTCATATTTATCTGGTGAATAATTTATCAGCAGCCCATTCCATACAACTACCCCATTACATACAGAAGCACCACGCCAGATCAGATCACCGCACACAGAACACAGCACAAAACGATGCTGACCCTTAACTGAACACACTCAACCCGCACCATGAACATACCCTACCAGCTAATGCAGTCACAGGCCACCTGCTAAACGGTGATAAACATTATAACTTTATAATCTCAACATTCCCATTTTAAATTCCTAAAGAAGCGCCAGCTAATCAACGAAACAGAAAAAAAAAACAATTCCCAACATTAGAATGACAATCCCACAGCGCAGGGGCAGAAAGAAGGAGCATCTAATCGGACCTTTGGTCTCCCAGCCTGCTATGTTGCTGCTCCACCTCAATTGGACCGAACACGGTCAGCGTGCCGTTTCAAAACAGAGAGTGCCATGCTGGCAGGACCAGATGGGGGTTGTGGGGCATCAGAAAATCCTCCCCCGGGGGCGTGTTTCACTGGCCTGTTAGTTTTATTGTGGCAGCACGAAATGAAACCAGTAGCTGTGTGCAAGGAGCGACCCAACCAGAACGAGGTCAAATCAATAGAGTAATATCAGCCGGGCACTTATCAGGGCCTCACGGGTCGTGCAGTAGCGACTGGGTCTAAGTGAGGGGGCGTGGCTAAGTGAGGGGGCGTGGCTAATAGCCGCCTGACCAGCAGGTTCAGCAGGGAACACAAATCAAGTAAAAATGTAAACACTGATTCCAAAATGGCTACAGTAACCTTTAAACCTGCCATCCGCTCCCTACGGAGGGACACAAAATGTCAAAAGCATCCAGTTCACTTAGCAGTCAGGCCAGACACACCTGATTCAGCTCTTCTGGGTCTCTGTAAGACATAGTTGAGCCGTGAGGAGGTTTGGCCATTTTGGGCTTTGAGGAAACAGTAAAAAGTCAGGGAGAATGGGTGGCAGTGACCGGTCCCCACACTGGACCAGACATTCATGCGTGACTATGTAACCACGGCAACCCACAGCTAGTGACCCCTTCTCTCACCCAGTGGCATTGTGGGAACTTACACTGCAGTGTTAAAAATACAGCAGGAAAACCTGCACAGCACTGTTCCCCAGGCGACCACAGACAAAGCTCCTTTATTGTAAACAGCCCTCTGCTTCCCTACCTGTGAATTTCTAATATTTGGATATCTGTTTAGAATCAAACATGAAAACAGTATTTCATCTATTTCGGTCCACGATACATCTTCGTTATTTTGACGTTCTACTTTGGTGTTGCATCTCGAGTCAGCACTATTCCTGATTCCGGCTACGGAGGTGGGTCACGTGACACCAGCTGTGTGGTGCTCCAAGGAACACCAGAGGGGCCAATTAGAACGAGAGCGAGGTAAGCAGAGAGCGTCCCAGGAGCACGGGCCTGCAAGATTACAGCCGATCCGAGGAATTTGGGGTAACAGGAATGACGAGGCGGAGCATGCTGAGCTTCTCTCTGGAGAGCCGGGGTGAGAACGAGGATGAGGAAGGTTGTTTAAGGAGAGTCTGAGCCTAGTAGATGCTGTTTAAGCACAGGCGCTGCATGACTGCGTAGCCTGACGCCTGGCTTAGTATCATGACCTGCTTTAACTAGTCAACATATCAAACTGATTAACTAGAATTTTACTATCAACACTGTCAGTCTCTATAACAACAGCTAAGTAGAGTTAATCTCCATGAAGATTTAATAAAACTAGTCCGGGTGATGCTGGTTTAGTAAACTGTGCGATGCTGGTTTAGTCGAGTTAAAATCTATGACATTGGTTTTGTCGAGTTAGTCTCTGTGATGCAGCTTTAGTAGTATTTTAGTCCTAGCAATCATTGGTCATTTGACTGACAGTAAAGGGACTTTTATTTTGAACTAGCACTCAAAAAGGAGCTGTTTTCTGTCCAGCTATTGCCTGACAGATAGAGAATCTGTTAATCCAGTAGCGTTATGGGAAGAGAGCAGTTAGCTATTCTAGAAGGGAATGCAATAACAGGGCCGTGACGGAGCTAACTGGGTCTGATTCCACTCAAGGACATGCAACACAGTCATCTCCGTAACTGACTCTAACAATCATTCAGCAGCACACTTGGCAATGCTGTCAATCAAACCCAAGAGGTGGGGGAGAGTCCGGCTTTATGGCGGCCCATGGGATTTTTGAATTGTGAGTTCTGGATGTCAATATACGGCCGTAGGGGCCAATCATGCAGGACCTGGACCTACAAAACATGACCTCACCTAAAGCCAACTACTGCAGAGCTCCGCACAAAACCCGACACTCACGGCGCTCCCCAGGTATCATGTTTACTTTTTTACACTCGCATTCACTCTTCCCCGCCCCCCACTTTTCTTTTAGCCGTTTCAAATACAGGACCCTGCCTTGAACCTTTCTGAAAGCATAACATTTTACTACTGGAGAGCATGGGAAGGTGAACAGGGGCTTTTAAAAAACAGGCAGGCTCTGTAGAGCTCTGGAGTGGTACCAAGCATCTACCCTCACAGACTGGTTTAAGTATCGGGGGTGGGGGTGAAGGGGAAGAGAGAGAGAGAGGGAGAGAGAGAGAGAGAGAGAGGGAGAGGGAGAGGGAGAGGGAGAGGGAGAGGGAGAGGGAGAGGGAGAGAGAGAGGGGGAGAGGGAGAGAGAGAGAGAGAGAGAGAGAGAGAGAGAGAGAGAGAGAGAGAGAGAGAGAGAGAGAGGAGAGAGGGAGAGAGAGAGAGGGAGAGAGAGAGGGAGAGAGAGAGGGAGAGAGAGAGAGGGAGAGGGAGAGGGAGGGAGAGGGAGGGAGAGGGAGAGAGAGGGAGGGAGAGAGAGAGGGAGAGAGAGAGGGAGAGAGAGAGGGAGGGAGAGGTTGAGGGTAGATGTTGTATTCCTGTCAGTGGCAAAATATTCCTCAACTGGGAACCAAACTGACATAATATGATTCAGAAAGAGTCTGAGTGTGTGTGTGTGTATGTGTGTGTAAGATATGTAAGAGTGAACAATAGAAAAGAAAATTTTGAGAAAGAGTTGATACAAAGAAGACACTGTGTTTAAGTATGTGGGGTGTGTGTGTGTGTGTGTGTGTGTGTCTCTGTGTCTGTGTGTGTGCGTCATGCCGTTGTCTGTTGTTCACTGGCAGTGCCTTTTGGCTGTGGGCAGGGATAAATCATTTCCCCAGCCATGTTTTGGCAGGACACAATGCCAAAAGCACTCCTCATAGTCTCAACACCAGAGCACAGGCCGCGTGCACTTTGTGTTTGAAAAGAAAACATTTGTTCTCCATCACACTGGCAGCTCGTTGGAGGTGACGGACAGCTGCGTGGACTCTTGGCTCTCACAGAAAGAGAATAATAATCGCTCGACATCAGCGATGGGATTACAGGCCTCAGACAAAAGTTATAGTCCAGCAATGAAAGAGAAATTAATTATTTAAAAAGAACACCACCACGAGGGTATGTCTAGGATGACTTGAGAATCAGTTTACACTGCATAAAGTTTCATTCTTCTTAAGAAGGAATCAGTTCAGTGCATTACCGGTGTTTGTTGTGAGTGTAAAGTGTGGCCGTTTGTGTGTTTTTGTGTGTACCTCAAACTCAGCGTGTTTGTGGATGTCCTCTGCTCTCTGGCGGCTCAGGATAAACTCAGCTTCATTTGCCACGCGCACCAGGTGATCCTTCATAGTGTGACTCAGCAGTCTAGAGACAGACAGAGAGACAGGGGAACAGAGAGAGTCAGAAGAACAGAGACAGCAGAACAGAGAGACAAAAGAACAGAGTTCAACATTTGTAGAAATCCCACATCAAGTCTTTTAAGACCATCCAAGTCAGTAACTAGATGCTGACAGACACAGATAATCCCTTGTGTTGTTATAGTAAACACTCAAATACTTCCTCTGTGGAAGTCTACACACGCCCACACCCACACACCCACCCACACACAGCATCTGTAAAATAAAATTTAGTGAAATGAAATGGCTCTAAGGACCAAATCAGAGCCCCCCCCCACCCCAACACACACCCACACCCACCGCTAAAAAGGCAGAAAATTACATTTGCCACAGTGGTTATAAACTAGCTCCACTAAAACAACCACTAATTGATTTGTTAATGATATGCATCTCTAATTATATGGAGAGGAAGGGAGTTCTAACTTCTAACCCTGACCCTTAACCCTGTTCTTGTTGCTACATATGAACTAGCACTCGTACCTCTTAAACACACACACACACACACACAAACACAAATTCTTAGAATCCACACAGCATGTTGGGTGTCAGCAGCACCGTTCTGAGATCAGGTTTCCTCTGTCTCCTCCAGCTCTGACCCACAGTGAGTCATAAAGACAGCAGGTCTCAGCAGCCCGGTCCAGGCCACAAGGTTATGGATCCGCTCTCCACGGGTCGGGAGGCTACGGACCGTGCAAAGTGGAAGAATAACAGGGGGGAAGGAGGAGGGTGGAAACCCGAGCCTGGAGTGTCCGAGCCGGGCAGCGGGGGAGCGGAGGTGCCCGGGACTCTCTGGTGACTGTCCAGCACGAGGCCTCCCACTGGCCCCTGAAGCCCCTCATCCTCCCCACTCCTGCCCCACTCACCCTGGACGCCATCAATAACCTCAGTGCACCGCCGGCTTCTCGGTTTATGGCGTCGCGCACCAGAGGTGTGCCTCTCGCGCGCACACACTCTCTCTCGACTCTGTTTCTGTTTCTTTTTTTTTTTTTCTTCCTCTCTCAGCGAGAGCAGGATAGTGTTACCATCCCCTGCACTGCAAATCAAGCTGTTCGCACGAGAGCCCATCAGACATCTGGTGCAACGTCCCTACCGAGAAACATCCAACACGGACAAACTACAGACGATGCACCTTTAGGAGCCACGGCGCACAAACGAACGACAACGCATCGCTGCGACTCTGAAACAGGATGGACAGAATTGCCGCCGCTTCGCGGTGCATGTCTGTGCAAGGGCCAGCGAGCGAGAGAGATGCCCCTGCTATTTTAAAGAGGGAAAAACCCAGCGTGCTGGGACGTTCGTTAGCATTGCGCACAAACGCATTCATTAGCATAAATTAGCATCGCCGGCATTAATAAGGGAGTTCTAAGAGCCCGAAGCCGATAAGGTTCTCTTTCATCCCTGTGGGATTCTGGGTAATGGAAGGGTCCAGCAGAGCTGACATGCACTTCCTCTCGGAAAAATGAGCTGGATTTCTCGGCGAGGCCTGCGGGCGGGAAGCCTTTTGTTCCTGCTGCCGGCCGCTCCCAACCGGGGCCTGCGGTAACTCGCCCGTACTGACAGGAGCTGTGACCTCTGGGGTCACTGTGACCTTGGGGGTCACTGGTGAAACCTCGTTTTGCAAGGTATTGATTCTCATTCAGTACGAGTGTGTGTGTGTGTGTGTGTGTGTGTGTGTGTGTGTGTAGTGCCCTGGGGCACAGACAGGGGCAGATAATGAAGAGGTGGCTAAAGCAAGGGGCGAGTGGCTCATTAACTGCCCCTGATAACCAGCAAGGGGGGGAGTTCTAATAGGAACCTGCCCTCATGTACAGGTGAAGAGTAGCCACCTGCCCGTATTGACAGGTGGGGACTAAATATTTACCTGCCCTCGTTGACCAGTTCAATGAAGGCTAGACCAGCGTTTTTCTGGATAGAATTCTGCCATTCCTGTAAAAACACAGAACAGCAGTGGTTTACTCACACACACAGAGTGATTCAAGTACTATAGCCTTAGTTATAAGTTATACAGTGTATCTGTGTGTGTGTGTGTGTGTGTGTGTGTGTGTGTGTGTGTGAGTGAGTAAGAGAGAGACAGTAAAAGAGGAAGAGTATATGCGAAAGAGAGAGAGAGAGGGAGAGAGAAAGAAAGCAATGTAACAGAGTGAAGCCAGTTTTCCTCAGATGTAAGGTCAGAGGTCAGGAGTAAGAGATGGGGGCAGCGTGTTGACTACTGCTCCCACTCTGTTTCAGATGTAGAAGTGGGTATCGGTCCAAACAGCCCTGCAAACCACAACCCCCGTCACCTTGGAGACGCGTCAGCTATTTCCACAGTCATATCGACATTTCAACACTTTCCATTGGATCCTCGACAGCACAGTAAGAACAGCAGCATTCCGGCCACGTATGAAGTCTAAACTGTCCAGAAGATTCCAGAAGCATACATCAGCAAAAGGAAATACATCAGGGATCACATTACACAGACTTCAAATTTTTTTTAAATGGTCAGGAGATAATTTATTAGCGAGGGCAGAGAATGGATGTGAGGATGACTTGACACGCAGTTGATAATTTCATAACTCAGTTTATTTTTAATCACCTGCTTACTTCTAAAGTCATAGAGCGAAACTCAAGATGGAGACAGACACATTGGTTTCATCAAACAGTGCTGTTTCCCCAGTCCCAGAGAGAGAGGAAAAGCGAACCAAACCAAAATAAACTACACTTTAACCTGTTAACATGGCAAGTGTCAAAATGTGTGTGTGTGTGTGTGTGTGTGTGTGTGTGTGTGTGTGTGTGAGTGAGAGAGAGAGAGAGAGAGAGAGAGAGAGAGAGAGAGAGAGAGAGAGAGAGAGAGGGGGAGAGAGAGAGAGAGAGAGAGACAGAGGGGGAGAGAGAGAGAGAGAGAGAGAGACGTAGTTTTTCAGCTTTCACTCATAATTATAGCTGCTGATATATAGCAGATTTGTCTCTGTTTTTTTAGTTAAAGCCTCTCGGTGCACGTGGGCGGGGCTTTGAGACTGGTGGGAGGGGCTTTGAGACTCTCTGTTACAGAGAGGGCGTTTAAGAGCACAATGGGGGAAAATAAAGCAGTGGCCGGAAGACTAGAGGAATGTAAACGGTGGACGAAAGGTTCACTCCACAAAATCAAGGATAAAACAAAAAATAAATAAATAAAAAGACGGGAGTAAACTTGGAAGCAAAAAAAAAAAAAAAAGCAGAGCGATGGATGGAGGGATAAAACAGAAGGAGAGCTGAAGGGATGGATGGGATTTAGAGATGGTTAGATTACATGCTTAAGGACAGTGGGATGGAGGGACAGACAGAGAGACGGATGGAGAGATGGAGGGCCATAATAGGGCCTTGTCTAGGACTGAACCTAAACCACCCAGGAAGCAGAATCACAAAGTTCCTCTGAGCAGAAAAAAACAAAACAAAAACAGAAACAGATCTGTTACTCAGAACGTGCGGTTTAAAATCCAGTGATGACATATGTATTCACTTTGCGCTAAACCCTTCCCAGTTCGTTTGCATCGGTTCCCATTAAAGGCAGCTCAGACCGCGCGGGGCTCATAGCCATGCAGAGACAGCGAGCCGTTTGATTGGTCTGCTCTCCAGAGGTCACTGCCCACACCGTCAGGAGAACGTCTGTGTCGGAAGCTTGCTGCCACTCAGATAAATGTAGCTTCCATGTCTACGGAAAAGGCATCATTCTTTAATTAAAGAAAGCGATGACCCCAATCAAAGAGCCGTAACGATCTCGGAAATGTGCTGGGACGGCACCTCTGACGCTTATTGGATTTCCAGCGGTCACTCTGGAGCCGCCTGATACGGTTTTATGCTTCCCATTGACCTCTCCCGTCTTGACCTGATGAGAGGATACAAGCAACCATTTGTGACCTCTCAACTTTGACCCCAACCTCTTCCACCCAGCCACCTCTGGGCCTGACACTATGGCAACCACTCGACCTGATCTCTCCAGGTCATCTCTCCGACATCACACTTCACTCGTGAGTGAGAGCGTACGAGCAAATGTGGATCGATTTCAGGGACAGGCCTGAAGCGCCATTCTCGTTTTTACGGCCTCGGGCCCTGCTGTTGGACACCCACGAGCAGTTTAAATCTGAGTTATACTCCAGTGAACGTCACTAAAATAACCAATAAACACTATCTATTCCAGAAACTTCCTCAAGGTTAAAGCGGTCAAAAAAAAAAAACCACGCATCATACTGGTACCAAACTCTCAGCATTCTCTCAGCACCGATTTACAGTCTGCAGGATGTGCACGGAGGTCTCCTGGGTCGGACACTAGCAGAGGTCTCGCACTATCATTGAAGAGTTCTGAGTAAGAGTAGCAACCTGTCTTAGAAGAGAAAATATTTATCATTCGGAGATTTAGTATATGTAAGATGTGCTGTTCCTTCTCTGTTGAACAACAGTGCTTGAGAGCCTAAATCGAACATCATTACAGAAGGCCAAAACTGTACAAGTCCAGTAAGGTTAGAGAAAGACGACGAATCATAGACGAATGGTCTAAAGAAAGACAAATCCGGTAGCTTTCAAGGCAAAATGGATGTTCGGATTGCTATGAAATGCTATGGATTTCTATGACAAAGGATGCGGTATGGAAACCATGAGACCCTCTGCTCCCTGGGGAGGGAAAGAGAAGGGGTGTGTGTGTGTGTGTGTGTGTGTGTGTGTGTGTGTGTGTGTGTGTGGAGAGAGAGAGACTTTTCTGAGTATACCAGCTCCAGGGCATGTGTCTGCTACAGTCCTGGTGGAGCGCTCAGACACAGCAAGTCTGGTTATGGTGTGCACAACACCAAACAAATGCATCACCACACCACACAGAGAACACACATCAAAGAGGGATCATCTCAAACAAATGTAACATGTTACAGTGCCATCACTAAAGGCAGTGTTATACATTTTCTGCACACAAGCACATACCCGCAAAAGATCAAAACGCACCAATAAATACTGCTACATAAACAATGCACATCAAACACAGAAGACATGTAATTCAATTTAACAAGCATTAAAAATGTGCACTAATGATGTTTGAAATTGCATATTTAAGTTGCCACTTTGCTTTGGAAAGAGCCACGGCATGCGTGTTTAGTGCCAGGTGATCCAGAGTTCCTGTTTCAGTCTTTGTTTAGTCTCATATGATGATGACTGCACCACCTTGTTCGTAACTGCTGCTGATTGAGAAAAGCCTAATTACCCACCAAACTAAAACACCTCTGACACAACACAGACCCACAATGCAATGCAGGAGTCTCTTATACCACTGCAGGGCAGGGAAATGGGCACCTCGCTTGGCTCCTTCCAACAAAAAAATAAACAAGTCCATCAGACGCTACCAAGCCATCAGTTATAATCACAGGTGTTTGTTTGTTTTTGGCCGGCTGGGGGATTGAAGTTCAGTCGAAACAGAAGGGATATCTGACAGGCGCGAGGGCAGAGCTGCGCATCGAGACCGGGTGGAGACGTTTACGCTACGCTTGCATTGTCGCATCGCCCGAAGCCCGCGGAAGAGTTTTGGTCAGGCGGGCGAGCTGGACATTCAGACCCAAAGTGTCAGTACAGCAAGAGCTGGCTCGACGACACAGCCTGTGCGACGTCTCCATGGGGGAAAAGACAAAATAAAGACAAAATAAAGACAAAAACGATGGACGCAGCAAACCTCAAATTGCAGCCTGGAATTCACAATTAGTCCATGAAAAGAGAAAAGGAAAACACAATAAAACTTCTTACTGCTGTTTGAAGAGCATGGGATGGACGGACAGGATTTTTTAAAAATACCGTGAAGATGAAGGAAATAACTGAACTCAAAAGTGGCGGTGTGAACCCCACAGCCCTGCTCACTCCTTCAAACCACTCCACTAGGCTGTAATTGCGCTGTCCCATGGTCACAGTGCTCCATGGCTGTGCCGTTCCATAGTCACGCTAGCGGGGTTTGAGGTGGCGCGCAAGTCGTCCTCAATCGTTGGCCTGGTCTATCAGAATAGTGTCTGACAGCGTGTGTGGGCAGCTTAATTACTGATGTGACTGGACCAACACATCTACACACCTCCGCGCTGTTCTCAGATGTTATCTAGTCTAGAGAAAATACACAACACTGACCAGGCAGCTGCGGTTGTTTTATTTTTTGTGGGGTTTTTTTTAATGTTGTTGTCGTTGTTTTGCACTCACAAAACCCACAGAGACTTAAAGGGAGACGACAAATATATCCTCTCACCAAACGGAAAGGTTTGTTCTTAAACACTCATTTGTGATTGCGTGTGATATGCTGGGATTTGAAGCTTTTTTAAAAATCCACAGTGAAATCTAAAAAACCGCTGGACCTTTAAACGACCAAAACCCAGATGTTTTATTTGATTTAAAGAACGCATTACTGTCTGAATTCAGGCACTGGCTAAAACCGCTTATACTACACCCAGCTGGATGGCCAGAGGTGACGGGAATGATAACAATATACATAAATCTGTCTTAAATAAAGAAACAATTCAACTTCATGTCTGGGACGGATTAGAATGCACCACGCTGACATGATTCTTACGCCACACTCCCATCTACAAACATGAACACAAAAGAGAAGAAAAGAGAAAGACCGAGACACAAACGAGAGAAAGAAAGAAAGAAAGAGAGAGAGAGAGAGAGAGAGAGAGAGAGAGAGAGAAAGCAGGGTCAACTAAGAATAGTCAGACTAAGCAGTCTGAAGCTAAAATAAGACCTTTGAAGTTTCGGTGAACTTAGGCTGTAGACAAAGCAAAGCTACTGGGAAGCTGAGAGTGTGCAGACTGCAGAGAGAACAAGAATAAGGAGCACCGGCGCGCTGGGCTGACAGCCCCCACGGTCGGGGAGCCAATTAAAAGACGCTCAGCTTCAGCGCTTCCACATGAGCCGGGGCTCACGCTTCCTGTCCGGAAGAGCCCCTCTCCGGCACGGCGCGGCCCGGAGCGGCAGGGCGCCGGCTGGGTTAAGAGCCGCTCTGTGTCGTTGTGTTTCTCCGGAGCCTCGGCGGGGCCCGGCGCTCAAAGAATGCCGAGAGCAGAGTTAGCCAGCGGCCCCGGCCCCAGAGACACGCGTGGGTCACGGCCCTGGACACACAGGGGGAGCGCGACGACAGCACGTGGTCTGGGCCGGCGCTTGAACCCTGCGTGTATGTTATGCTACCCAGCAGGCCGCAGAGCCGGTGGGGAGAGATGGAGGCTCTATCGCTCCTCCAGTGCCTTTCTAGTGCATGTTTGCTCTGCTGCTTCATCGTGCTGCTTTTTTTTTTTTTAACAGGTTGGAGCCAGAAGAACAGCACCGTGTCTGAATGAGAGAGCAAAAGGTTGCAGCTCCAGGGAAATGAACGCCGTGATTATGGTTCAGTTCGGTTAATGCTGGCATCAGCAGTCAGTGACTCTCCAACGTCTTAATGTTTGTAAACTGGCAGGTCTGTCTCTTGGGGGTGGGGGGGGGGGGACAATGTCTCTGGTCCCTCCTGCATGACTTGTATCAAAACTGTGCGTTTGCACTGGAACAGTCTGGCCAAGTCCCAGCAGTGAACAAAAGTTCAGACACACATGGATGGCCCATCCTGATTTTTCCCGCTCGTGAGGGGAGCGGTAGGTGGGGTTTATGAGCACTGTTCATGTTTCTTTTTCTTTTCATTCAAAATTCATATAAACTTTACACATCTACATCAAGCTCTACAGAAAATATAAATAAGCTTGGAAGCAGAAAAAAAACAAAACAAATGTAATCATTTTTATTTAACATGCCCCCTGGGACTTTAACGTTTAAATGGGTTTTGCTCACACCTGAACCATGGCAACCGCTGTAGCATCATTTGCCCAATAAGCTTGAAATAGGAGTGCCAACAGTGGAAGTAGCAAACCAATCCAAATTTTCCATTCTTAGTCCTGCTCACACCTGGCTCAACTGGGCCCTTCCATGACTGAGCTGTTGCCCAATCAATATTTTTGTACTGAGTATTGATACACATTTGATATACAATCCTCTGACCCAGGGGGAGGGGGGGGGGGTTGGTAGGTTAAACTTCTCTGCTCCCAGGCTAAAGGTCAGAGGTTAGAAACATCCCATCTGTTTAACAGGTTAACTCCGGCCCTTATGAATACTGCAGCCAGGGCTGCCAACTGCAATATCACAGCGCAGTTTATTACTGGAAATGGAAACGGAAAAACAAGGCTTGACTACATCCAACACAGTTCATGGTGATTTTTCCATTTGTGCCAAATTCACATACAACACGTCAGTTTGTTCGGCCCCCCCCCAACGGTTCTGGTTCTAGACGCGCAGCGTGTCCAGCCCGTCTCTGCGGCAGGGCGGGGTGCGTCCCAGTTCTGCTCACTCAGGAGCAGCGCTACGGCGTGCCGCATCTGCCATAAATCAGCAACGATGCCGGCCGACATTTCTCCAAACAGGAGAGCCACTGGCACACCTCCAGGATCAGCAATGGCTCCTTTACAATCACGCACAGGCACATTCACAGTTTAGTGCTTGTCTGATGGTTTATTTGTTTGCTATTGCTTGCTTAATTAATTAGAGAAGTTTCCTTGAGTTCAAGAAAAGCACTATATAAATGTAAATAATAATAATAACAATAATAAATGGTCAATAACATTCTCAATTGTGTTCTAGAATGCAGTATCCAACTACAGTAAGAACCGACCCATTGTCACATCATAATCGGTCCTCTGTGCTCCGAAAGACTCCATTGGCCGAGGTGATCTTAGGCGGGTTGGCCTATAGTGAGCAGACAGAGGCTGATCACCCTAAACGGTGAACAGTCAGGCAGAGCTGGAGACAAGTGCCCCCAGTCTTGCCTTTGAGTGCTTTTACATGTGAAGCATTATTTATTAATCAGGGCTTGAAACCTTTTCAAGTGATATGCAGTAGGTAAATCTCGCAAAAGCGTCAGGTCTGGGCGCTTGTCACAGCGGATTAGACAGTCCGAGACAACAAGGCTATTACACACGGGCCCCGAATGGAAAGACGAGTACTTCCAAAGGCGATCTTCATGTAATATGCAAAGCCTTTCCCAATGCCCCCATCACTCTAAATTACTTAGATGGAGTAGATGTCTTGATAGTGGATCTTATATTCTGTCTCCCTGTCTCTGCACATCTCTGGTGGACAGGATTAATGCATGCTTCCAGCTCTGGGAAGACGTTCTGCTCCATAACAGAGTTTATTTCCCTCCGTCTCCCAGCTCAAGGGGGCAGACAAAAGAGACAAGCTCATGAGTAAATAAATAGCCCTCATAAAAATTTCAAACGGTAACGGTGTAATTGGCAACTTTAAAGTAAAGATATTAGACCCATGCATGTAGCAGGAAATCCAAATCACTGCAGAAAGGGAACACGCGCGCACACACACACACAAAACAGAAATCTGAAACTATTTAGACGCTTCCATATTTTTACATTGCGATTTTTTTCCTCTGCTTTCTTTTGGAAATGTATTCTCAGTGCTGCCTTTTGAACACAGATCGGATCAACTCCTTGATTAGGACCCATTCTCAGTGTAATTTAGCCCAGGGTTAATCTTGCCAACAGTAACCTATTTAGAACACTGGAATGCCATAATGTTTCATAGATATAGGGCTGAGTAATCAGTTACTCAATTACTAAAACTGATATTCCTACACCCCATCCGCACGAAATATGTGCAAAACAGATTCAGTAGCCAAATACTAGGCTCGCTAGGAACAAAAATGTGGGAGCACACCAAAACAACATTAGAGCGATATGACATTGTATTACTTCTACTGCAGAAGGGCGAGAGGATAACATGTAGAATGTGTATTTTTGCATATTGTCGTGAATCATTAGCAAGCGACGGAAAGGCTATTAAACTCCCAGAATCCCGTGTCTTCACAGCCGTAAGGTCAAGCGGCTTCTGGTGAAGACAATAGCCAAACGTGTTCATTAAAAGGCAGACGGCAAGCGCAGCCAGAGACCGAACAGAGCCAGGAGAGTGAGACAGGACAGAGTGAGACAGGACAGAGTGAGACAGGAGGGGTTCACACAGTGTGGAGCTCTGGAGCTCGTGCATGACTCCGGACATCAAGCCTTCACGCCGCTATTGCAAATATACTTGCATTTCTTTTTGTTTCTTATTTAAAAAAAAAAAAAAAAAAAAAAAAGAAGGTCATGAGGAAAAAATCATATATACTTTAAAAAACTGAAACTATTTTTAATTTACCTATTTGTTTTTGCAATTCAGAAAAATTTTATTTAAAATTGATTCTCTTTTGTATATTTATGATTTCTCTTTAATAAAGCAAAGGTATTTCTTATCTGATAACTTGATTAATTGATGGAGTAATTAGCAGAATACACAATTACTAAAATAATCGATTACTGCAGCCCTAGTTGAGTACTGTACAAAATGTATACTTTTTGTAAGTATACCAAAAAAAACAAAACATAAGCCAAGACACAGTGTTAAATGAACAATGTTTACTGAAAACTCTTCAAGAAGCCCTCCAATATACAGATCAATAAACCTCCAGCTAAGTGACAAGCAATAAACCACACTAGAGGAACCACGCCTGATCAGAATGGATCTTTAATTGTGAATAAAGGGGACGTTGTGGCGCTCAGAATCATCAAACCACAGTTTAGCATCAGAGTTTCAAAGCTGAGCTGAAGAGGCCACACATACATCTGTCCAATCTACCGTGATTAAAAAGTCCTCAGTGACCCCGACCCTTGAACTCTGCGCCCCAACCTTACTCTGTCATGCCAAGAGGAAATTCATTAGAAGATTTTCGCTGATTGTATCGCACCCTGGCAGATTCTATCTCAGGCTACATGAGGCTAGGAGGGGAGAGCATAATCCATCAAACTCACCCCGCACACACGAGACACCCATGCTCTCACTTCCTGTTGACATCTAGAGTACTTCCTGTCAGAAGAACTAGCATGCGTTTCATCACAAGAATTACTCTCATCCCTTCTAAATAAATCACAAACATAAAGAAACGTATAATTAAATACAGAAATACAAACGTTAAAGTGGCGAGGAAAACAATAACCCATATCTATTAAAAACCTAATCACTCTCTCTGTGCAATTTATTTGCGCGTAAACAACAACAGGGAGCTCATTTAAGCTTGTCCTCTCTCTCATCCTCCCAGCACCTGCACAAAGCCAACTTTCCCCAGGAATGAAATTACATTTGCATCAACTGTGAGAGAATTCGGGCCTGGGTGATTAATTGGAGCAATCAGCGACGACAGAGCGTAGGTCTGGCGGCAAGAGTAGGATCTTGCTAGATCACACACACACACACACACACACACACACACACACACACGCACGCACACACAAATGCAAACCCCGGTGCAGGAGGACCCTTTGATTAGATTAGCATTACACAACAGTGTGTCAGGAATGACGAATAGGTGCATTAGAGCGTGTCATTTCCCCCCAGTTTCTGGGTGCTGGTACACGGTGGGCCGCACGCACCCCACTTCCACGGGGGCTCACTGCACGAGCCATGTTAACACTCGACAACTGGGGGACAGAAGGGAGGGTGTGGCTTATTTTTATTTTTTTTTTAGAAATAAAGAGGGTTGAGCTCTTGCAGTCTGAGAGATAACAACTTTGTCCATAACCCACAACGTGTGGCAGGAAATGCTATTGAAGCAATGGATCATGGAAAGTCTGCGATTTCTCTGCCGTCCTGCTGGCTCGCGTTATAATGTGCCGTCAGGCCAAAGGTTTACACGTCCAGCTTTTACAGTGTGTGTAATTATGGCGCAAACAGCCAAAGCCAAAAGACGTGTGTGTCTGTGTGTGTTTGTGTGTGTTTGTGGTTGCTCATGCATGTGCCTACAGATGCTTTGTTGTACAAGCAGATGTAACTGAAATCTGCAGTATGTCATATAAGCATCTTAGAGTGTGTGCATTGGTAACATGTATTGACTGTGTACTGAGTGACAGAATATCACCCCGGGAAACCCAACACCCTTGTACCAGCACGACATCTCCTGTTACTGATGCCGTTCCTCACTCCTCTCATTCACACACACACACACACACACACACACACACACACACACACACACACACACACACACACACACACACACACACACACACACACACACACACACACACACACCAGCAACACATCCATACACAACAGCACTCCCATATGCATTCAGTAATACACACAGACGTACTGTATGAACAAACACACACACACACACACACACACACACACACACACACACACACACACATAATAATAACAACACAGAATAGGACATTGATCCATACACACCTGCCATCAACCTTTCATTTGTATTCATGACTCAACCAGGCGATCCACCCCAAATAAACTTGGCAACAGAGGCTCACACAAAGGCCAGAACAGGCGGATCAATAACCCGACGACATCAATCCTGCATTATCCACCTCCAGTACACCTCACAGGCCGTTACACCAGGTCAAGGGTGCGCGGCCAGGGTCGTGACCCTTAACCTCTGAACTCATAGCGGCGCTATTAAAACTGCTTTGAAAGCCATTTTTCTGGATTTTTTTTTTTTCTTTCCATCTCTACAAACTGAACCGCACCGGCACCCGAAGGAGACGCTGGACAGAGAAAGAGTTCAACAGAATGGAAGGAAGAGGGGACAGATGGAGAGATGGAGGGCGAGAGCGATGCGTGGACAGCCGGGCAGACAAC